>NC_086338.1:30607382-30907934 GCF_032445375.1 Bacillus rossius redtenbacheri | reverse complement strand
GACGACGCGGCAGCACCGCACGTCGCGGCGTTCGACGACGCGGCAGCACCGCACGTCGCGGCGTTTGACGTCGCGGCAGCACCGCACGTCGCGGCGTTCGACGTCACAGCAGCACCGCACGTCGCGGCAGCACCGCACGTCGCGGCGTTCGACGTCGCGGCAACACCGCACGTCGCGGCGTTTGACGACGCGGCAACACCGCACGTCGCGGCGTTCGACGTCACAGCTTCGCTCGGCGGCGGGGGCTGCTCTTCTGCTTGCGGCTCGGCCGACGATGCGCGGTCTTCGACGGCCACCGCTTCGTCCTCCGGGGACTGCTGGTTCTCGCGCACGGTACTCATGCTCGCTGCCGAAATCACGGATAGCGTCTAACTGTTCCGCGTAGATTCTTCCCTACTTTCCGCACACCCACCGGTTTGTTCGTTCCACGAAACTAAGAAATGTAGCTCTTAATTTGAAAAAATAAATTTTCAACTGTAGAATTTAACGAAGAAAATTTTTTTCGAAAGATTTATGTTAGAACTAGTTAAATTATGTCGCTATGTTACAAACAATTTCGTGTCAACAATTGTTGTCATGGAACAATTGCGTGATTTCTCTCTTCAAGAAACATGTTGTTTTGATATGTTTTTTGGTTGCATGGTGGTAAGAAGTTAGGGGAGTGCGAGTGTTTGATCTTTACATGTTAAATTATTAACATGTAAAGATCAAAATTATTAAGTCAAAATGAGAACTACCATGCATCCCCCTTTCTCATCTAAAGGTTAAAGTTTTTTTTTAATAAAGTTGCTGAAACCTCTTTGTTAAAAGAAAGGAAGAAAGATATATACAGAGAGAAAGAAAGAGAGAATGTGTGTAAGTTTGTTTGTAAGGATTAAAAAATTTATTTCACTGCCACAAAGCTACAGTATTCCAGATGGGCATATAATAGGTCTTATTTTTAAAAATACAGAGAAAGAGAGAGAAAATGGAAGGAAAACGTGACACAGAAAAAGAGGAAAAAAATTAAGAGGGAGGAAAAAGATACAAAGAAAGAAAAATAGGAAGAAAGAGAGATTGCAATGAAAACCAGAGGAATACCACTATTAGACTGCATTCTTGGGTTTCGTTAATATACTTGTCACAGATGTAAGAATATAACTACGTCACATCGGCACTGCCGTTATCTTTGTCCCTTATCGGCACAGTATTGGTGAAACTTATTTAAATCAGGTGGCCGGATACAACTGATTTTTTTACTCCCTAAATCCGACCCAGAATAAATTGGCTAAATGATAAATATAGGGACTTGCAGGTTAAAATAGCACTATACAAAAGAGGAGAATAGACCCTCTTTGGGGAGCTTGCGAAACACCCCCCCCCCCCCCCTTCCTGAGGAAGTTGTGACTCCACCCCCCCCCCCCCTCCTGAGGAAGTTGTGACTCCAACCCCCCCCCCCCCCCTCCTGAGGAAGTTGTGACTCCACCCCCACCCCCCCCCCCTGGGGAGCTTGCACAGCCGGATATTTTTCGAAGAAAAAGGGGACATATTTTCTTGAAAAGGAAAAATTTTCTTTCGAAAAGAGAAATTTTGGTGCAAAATGAGGTCTCTTGAGGTGTTTTTACCGCTGGAAGTGACGTAATCCAAGATGGCAACCGGAAGTGACGTAATCCAAAATGGCCGCTGTGGCTCCTTGGCTCTCCAACCATCAGCCGGTGTCCCTATACCTACTATATACACCTACTTGCGATCTCATTTTATTTAGTGATAGTGGGATCGAAGTGTTGCGAGAAAAGCCAGATTAAAAGGTCTGGGGAAAAAAAACTGCCGAAACTACACAGATTTTTCATGTGTTGTTTGTTACCTGAAATCTTACAGACAGTCGCATTCTGAGAGCCATGAAAGTTCGGGAACCAGATTTTATTGTGGCAGCCAAGGAAGAAAAAAAAAACTAAAGTAATAACCAGCGGACTGATGATTATTTATTCAAAGTAAAATTATATTCTATGTAATGTGTAACAAAATATGTAATGGGATCATAAACATGTAACGTCTGTGTGTGCGGGTGTGTGCGTGTGTGTGTGTGTGTGTGTATTGTCGTATTAAGAAAATTTTAGGGCTATTGAATTTATTTCTTTTATTTTCCACAAGTCATGTTTGTATACGTTAACAATTATGATTTTACTGTATTTTTGTTAGGATACAAACAGATTACAAAAGTGTCGTTGACGAGGTATTTTTTTTTTAAATTTCAATTGTCACTTTAATACAAGTAGTTGGAAATGGGGGGTTCAAGCACAGGCGCAGGAGCCAGGAGCCGGCCGCCATCTTGGATGACGTCATTTTTGACCCAAAATTCCTCAAAATTCCTCAAAAATGACTCAAAATGACTCAAAATTTCCCGTTTTCGAGGGAAAAATTCCCGTTTCGAGGGAAAAATTCCCGTTTCGAGGGAAAATTTCCCGTTTTATTCCGTAAAAATCCCAGTGGATAGAATAGTCCTAAAAGTGGCTTAATCATCCCTAACGCAAGCCACTGTTAAGCCGCTATCAGGACTTGACCTTGACCTTTGACCTTGCCAATCTATGCTAATCTATGCCAATCTATGCCAATCTACGCTAATCTATGCTAATCTATGCCAATCTATGCTAATCTATGCCAATCTATGCTAATCCGTATGCTAATCTATGCTAATCTGTATGCTAATCCATGCTAATCTGTATGCCAATCCATGCTAATCCATCCGCCATTTTGTATTTCTAGAAATTTCCACAAACTTCGAATCGTGACGTCACCGTTGCACTTTGTGTCACGGACGCCATCTAGGATTTGAATTTTTTTTTTTTCGAACTTTGAAATTCGATGTAAACATCAACCACCATCTTGTTTTCGTCTGCTGGTGGCCGCCATCTTGTTTTCGTCTGCTGGTGGCAGCCATCTTGTTTTCGTCTGCTGGTGGCCGCCATCTTGTTTTCGTCTGCTGGAGGCAGCCATCTTGTGAGAGTGCGCTCACGCCATGTTAGTTTAATTCTTACCCGCTAGAGTGCAGTAATCATTTATTATTACTGTGACACCCACCATCTTGTCATTTGGCCACCATCTTGAAAATCCATAATTATTTAGCTAGGAATTCGGGAAAGATTCCAAAATTTATTAAATAAATCACCCATTAATTTATTTATTGAATCGCTGGATTCCAGTCCTTTGTTCGATACCTGATCGATGCAATAATGTTTAATTTTATGTAAAATAATAATAATTTCAATAAACCATCTTCAACATTCTTAAAGAGACTTTAAAACCTCTACTACCATCATCCTATAAGCCATCAACACCACCATCTTGGAAAATTCGTAATTATATTGCTAGAGATTCGGGAAAAAGTTACAAATTCATTAAATAAATTTGCAAACAATAAAATGATTAATTAGGTCGACTCAGGCCCTTGACACGATTCGGAATGAAGATGGAAAAAAATAAACATAATATAATAGTGGCAGGTTCGAGAAAGAAAACAACACAAGTTCTTTCACAAAATAAACTTTATTACATAATTTCTACTTTACTACACGAACACTTGCGAAAGCCAGCAATCTTATAATCATGTAACGGTGTCCTGAGACCGAAACGATGGAAACGACGTGTTATAATAAATAAATCTGATAACGCTTATTATGATCACTGGGGCGATTGTGATATTAAAAGTATTTATAATAAACAAGCAAGTGAGATGGTGGTAGAAGAGATTGAGTACACATCGTGGAAAGATCCAAACTTATTGGTTGACCGGCTAAGACTTCTACATGGCTCGCTTTGTGCAGGAAACTATTCGTGCATAAAAGAAATATCCTTCATACTCGAAGAACTGAGGAAAGCTGGCTACATACAATAATGGCTTATTTTACTTCTATTTGTATAATCTTAAGAAATAAATTAAATATTAAAAGTAAAAATTTAATGTTTTTATTTCTTTCATTCTGATTTCTAACTAAGACTTAGTTCTCGTAACTTGTGTTACCAAATGTGCTGCCTTTTGATGGTGCTTCCAAAATGTGCTTTCTTCTTTTTGTTGATGGTGCTTCCAAATGTGCTGCCTTTTTTGATTGTGCTTCCAAAATGTGTTTCCTTCTTTTGTTGATGGTGCTTCCAAATGTGCTGCCTTTTTTGATTGTGCTTCCAAAATGTGCTGCCTTTTTGATGGTGCTTCCAAAATGTGCTTCCTTTTTGTTGATGGTGCTTCCAAAATGTGCTTCCTTTTTGTTGATTGTGCTTCCGATTGTGCGTGGTTTCTATGATTGTGCTTCCTTTTTCGTTGAATGTGCTTCCAAATGTGCTTCCTTTTTGTGGATTGTGCTTCCAAATGTGCTTCCTTTTTGTGGTTGTGCTTCCAAATGTGCTTCCTTTTTGTGGTTGTGCTTCCAAATGTGCTTCCTTTTTGTGATTGTGCTTCCGATTGTGCTTCCTTTTCTGTGAATGTGCTTCCGAATGTGCTTCCTTTTTGTTGTTTGTGCTTCCGATTGTGCGTTGTTTCTATGATTGTGCTTCCTTTTTCGTTGAATGTGCTTCCAAATGTGCTTCCTTTTTGTGGATTGTGCTTCCAAATGTGCTTCCTTTTTGTGATTGTGCTTCCAAATGTGCTTCCTTTTTGTGATTGTGCTTCCGATTGTGCTTCCTTTTCTATGAATGTGCTTCCGATTGTGCTTCCTTTTTGTTGATGGTGTTTACAAATGTGCTGTCTTTTCGTTGATGGTGCTTCCTTTTTGTTGATTGCGCATAGTAAAATATGTAGTGACTGAATATTTACTAGTTCAAAACCTCTTGGTGTTACTAAAATATTTTTCAAGGTCGCTTGGTCCTTTAGTATGTATTAAGATTTCATGATGGTCTAAATGACTGTAATTATCTAAAGACGAAGAAGGTCCTGCGGTTCTGAAAATTCTAACCTATACGTCTGATATTGTCATGACTCGGTCTGATGGTCCATAGACAATTGGCCTGTATGTGTGGCTTTGTACATGAACGATTTATAGGTTATTCAGATTATCGAATAATTAGACTTTCATGTAAGGCATAGCGGTACTGTATTTTAATTCTATGGTCAGGTATATTGTCTTGAGTTGTTTTTCGTAGAGTGAATGATTAATAAATTCCACGAAAGGTAATGGAAAATAAAATATATTTAATATTTAGTTACACCTGTCACTGGTCAAGCAGTGCGTTCATTACTTCTGGAACTATTAAGCAAAGTATAATGTTATTTATATCAATTTTCTCTTTATTATGTATTTCAGAGTATATTATACTCTATGTAACTTGGATGTCCAGGTCCGATCTCAAGACACAATGCGAACATGTTTAGGGTTTGGATGGTTGATCACCTCGTTCGAATATTGGAGGCCGCCAGCAAGGCGGGGGACAACAGCGGAAGCAACGGTACACGTGACTGGACTGGAGGGAGGTCCTAGCGGTATAAATTGAGGTCAACACCCTAGACACAGCAGTCAACACATAGTCGTGTGGGTATAGAGCTAATATTAGTTTTATTAAATATCATTCTTACATATGTACTTTCATGGTTTTTGTGCCTACAGTGTCCATAAAGTATATAATATATTTACGTACCTGGTTCTTCAACTTAACAAGTACTTACATTTTACATTTTTAAATTCGAATTTGTTAAAGAACAATGGCTGAAATGATGTGTGTTATAAACTATAAGTCCTTCTATAACTGGTGTGATTTATAAGACTGTTATATTTTGAGGATAGTATGACCAATAGGATGATAATATGATGTGACATTGACTTGATACTTCGCTTGAATGAAATTTAAATGATACCTTGAGATGAAAGCTGCAAGTGCGTGCATTGCGTGTTCATTTCATTTGATGAATTTGTTTCCAAATGCGTTACCTTATTTTGGTGCGCTTCTTCTTTCAATGGTGTTTTGACTCGAGTATTATAGTAATTGGTTCTTGATTTGACTAGAGTATTATTCCAACCGGTGCGTGTATATAAGCGAGTCCTGGACAGCAGGTCGCTCAGTTTGTTACTGACGTCGTCGGTGTAAGGATCACCTAGTTTGATTCTACTGGTGCATACGTCGTGTAATTGCCTGTTCTTGAGACTTCGATGGCATCTTTACCATCTAAAACGTCGAACTTGATGGACGACGCACCATCGTCTACGGGAACCCTGACGTCAGCTACGGTGGAGAAGGTGCAGATCCCGTCGGCAAAGACGACGTCATCAAAAGAGGAGATTTCAACAGTCGCGATACCGTCAGCAGGAGAGACTTTAATGCCGTTGGTGCTGACTACGCAGGAAAACTCGTCGAACTTCGTTTCGCCCTCGATGGAAACTTCAATGACTGGTGATTCAACACCGACTAACGAACATCGGTGCTGTTACTGTGACAAGATTTTCACAAACAGCAGCAATACTCGACGACACGAGAGGAGAGAATGCGCTAAGAACCCTTATCGTAAAATGTTTGTTTGTGAGAAATGTCACAAGCAATTTGCAAGACAAGATAATATGAAAACGCACATGAAGACATGCAAAGGACCTGCTGTGCGGCAGAAAGTAAAGGTTTCGGTGCAGCAACGATGTATTGATGTTCATATGAGTATGCCTGGAGATGGTGTAACTGCTGCAACAACATCATCTGGTTCGGGTCTGAAAGGATCGTCTTCATCACCACGGTATCCTTGAAGCTACTGTGATATGTCGTTCGCATTTTCTCATGATGCACGAAGACATGAGCGGAGTAAATGCAAGAAGAATCCATCTCGTATAAAGTTTCGCTGTGATGGGTGTCATGAATGGTTTACACGTATTGACAGTTTGCGACGACATGTGAAAAAATGCAACGGTAAAGTCCGTGTGTCTACTGAAGAACTACCTGTAGAAACTTCGACTCCTCGCTTTAGATTGGAGACTCGTAAGAGAACAAGCAAGAAAACCGATGTGCAGCAACCGATTGGTATGACGTCTGAACATGAAAATAAACCTAAGACTGTGTTCGGCTCATTACAAGTGAATGATAATGGGTTCTACTTGGCGCAGTCTGCATTTCGTGGGACATTGAAAGACTACTATTATCCAAATACGTTAGGTGAGTCGAAAGACATTTGTAATTTTCTTGATGATATCAAAGAGAACATAATCAATCAGCTTACTGATGATGTAGCAACAAACGGTTCATTAAAATACAACTTGTGGTTGGACTGTATATATGGAAAGCCGTATCCATTCGAAGACGAAGTGAAGAAGTGTGCATTCAAGACATCGGCTGCAGTAATTTACAGTTCTAACGATGTGAAGCATACTGTTAAAAACGGTATCCAGAAACTCTGTCAAGAAGAGGAGGACTATGTCTGTAAAGGTTCTGGCTGGACTCTTTCTAGTATAAGCCGATTGGAGCTAAGAATTAGTCATTTCACGCCGCTGCGGACCTAAATGATTATAAGATTGCTGGCTTTCGCAAGTGTTCGTGTAGTAAAGTAGAAATTATGTAATAAAGTTTATTTTGTGAAAGAACTTGTGTTGTTTTCTTTCTCGAACCTGCCACTATTATATTATGTTTATTTTTTTCCATCTTCATTCCGAATCGTGTCAAGGGCCTGAGTCGACCTAATTAATCATTTTATTGTTTGCAAATTTATTTAATGAATTTGTAACTTTTTCCCGAATCTCTAGCAATATAATTACGAATTTTCCAAGATGGTGGTGTTGATGGCTTATAGGATGATGGTAGTAGAGGTTTTAAAGTCTCTTTAAGAATGTTGAAGATGGTTTATTGAAATTATTATTATTTTACATAAAATTAAACATTATTGCATCGATCAGGTATCGAACAAAGGACTGGAATCCAGCGATTCAATAAATAAATTAATGGGTGATTTATTTAATAAATTTTGGAATCTTTCCCGAATTCCTAGCTAAATAATTATGGATTTTCAAGATGGTGGCCAAATGACAAGATGGTGGGTGTCACAGTAATAATAAATGATTACTGCACTCTAGCGGGTAAGAATTAAACTAACATGGCGTGAGCGCACTCTCACAAGATGGCTGCCTCCAGCAGACGAAAACAAGATGGCGGCCACCAGCAGACGAAAACAAGATGGCTGCCACCAGCAGACGAAAACAATATGGCGGCCACCAGCAGACGAAAACAAGATGGTGGTTGATGTTTACATCGAATTTCAAAGTTCGAAAAAAAAAAATTCAAATCCAAGATGGCGTCCGTGACACAAAGTGCAACGGTGACGTCACGATTCGAAGTTTGTGGAAATTTCTAGAAATACAAAATGGCGGATGGATTAGCATGGATTGGCATACAGATTAGCATGGATTAGCATACAGATTAGCATAGATTAGCATACGGATTAGCATAGATTGGCATAGATTAGCATAGATTGGCATAGATTAGCATAGATTAGCGTAGATTGGCATAGATTGGCATAGATTAGCATAGATTGGCAAGGTCAAAGGTCAAGGTCAAGTCCTGATAGCGGCTTAACAGTGGCTTGCGTTAGGGATGATTAAGCCACTTTTAGGACTTTTCTATCCACTGGGATTTTTACGGAATAAAACGGGAAATTTTCCCTCGAAACGGGAATTTTTCCCTCGAAACGGGAATTTTTCCCTCGAAAACGGGAAATTTTGAGTCATTTTGAGTCATTTTTGAGGAATTTTGAGGAATTTTGGGTCAAAAATGACGTCATCCAAGATGGCGGCCGGCTCCTGGCTCCTGCGCCTGTGCTTGAACCCCCCATTTCCAACTACTAATACACATTCTGTTTTTTTATGTAATAATTATGAAATTTTTATATGCATTGAAGTTTTTAGAAGTTACAATTATGCTTGTACTTATTTCACATTTAATCCCGTAAAATTTTTCTTGTTATAATTATTGTGTGTGTTGTTTATGTTAAATTCCAAATAAATAATTTTCCGTTAGGTTAATATTGTTTTGCGAGTGATTTGTTGCAACATTTTAAAACCAATATTCGGGACTTGTTTCCATGCTATAATAAATCCCCCCACCCCACCCTAACTAAGCTAATCGGTAATATTCCACTAAAAATTAGCGACAATGTTTGGGTGGCGTGTGACGTCATACGCTAGTTATAAACATTCTTACATCTTCGTCCTATATGTTAGTACTACCTATTTCATATTCATTCAAATGTTAAAGTTATTTATTTGTATAAACACAATTGTTACATCCTTTTGTAAACGTTTCTTGTAATGAACATCAAGGTAACGAACGAACATGACTGAGCATTCCGGCCACAAGTACATCAGGCAACGCTGCCCTGTAAACCCCCGTCCACCAATCAGTCGACAGTCGAGCAGATCACGTGACTTACCAACCGCCGACAACTCAGCGCCATTCAAACAAAAACACAGAAAAGGGCGCAGGGGAAGAATGAGGGGCGAGTCCAAGTAGTTTCCCTCAGCCGCGAGAGCGCTGCACTGTACAGCCTGTGAATCTTGAACGTGTTTGCAAGATGCAAACTTTTATCTTAGCTTCTTCAGCAAGTACAAAATTGTTTAAGATATACGCAATGAAGATGTTTCAAAATGCTGCGTCTAAGTTTTTCAACAATTTTGATACGTAAATAGTTTTAATTAAGTGCTGAAAGTTGTTAAAGCTCTACTTGAGAAAAAAAAATGTATTTGCATTGGAATTTAAAACTTAATATATTGCAATTTAAAGCACTATGTAAGAAAAAATTACGTCATAGCATTTCATATACATTATTAATTAAAAACAAGGTTCTTGAAAAAAAATATTGTACCTACTTGTGTCATGCTGGAGTTTCTGTAAATCATGATCCAATTTAATTATAAAGTTCAAAAATGCATTAAATATAATTTTAATTTTTTGCTCTTTGTTACAGAAACTCACATTTTTAATGTGAGGAACAATTTTATGAAATAAGAGCTTAATCTGAGCACTTTTAATTTAGAGCTCAATACCCCTTAAAACAGCCTTCCACCGGACTTATTTTGAAAAAAAAAAAAGTGTTTTTTAAGCATTCCCCTCGCATAGTTGCAGTAGAATTTCTCTATCGTCAACCGCCAGACGCACCGCGTCTGACGCGTGCGTCAGATGCTGCATGGGAATCCCACCTTCACTGTTTAGTGTGCAATTCCTTTCCCCTTCCAAAAGACGATTTCTGCAATTAGTAATGTCCTTGTTTCGTCGGCACTGTTGTAAGAAAGCCATTTCCTTGCGAATATACACCCGTGGCGCGGTGCACAACAATAGCCTCGAACCCCGGCCGAGTTCTCTGTACCGTCCGCAACATACCAGAGAGATGCCACGCATGCGTAAAAAGGTCGTTGGCTGTTGACTGGAAGAAGGAAGATGAAGATGGCGCAATGTCAGGCTGCCTTTCGCTCCGTGCGCTAGCAGTTCGAGCCGGTTTACTGGCTCGTTTGCCCACTTCTGTTTTAACTGTGGCTGCCTGGGCAGCTGGGCTGGGCTGACGAGTGAAGTCGCCCGCCCCTGGGGGTGCATTCGCCCCTGGTTAATAATAACCCAAGCACCCAACTACAGCATGGTTGATTTTTCAGCCCCTCCAACTCTTCTTACCTGGACCCTTCTTCCCTCTTGTCCAGTAGTTACCTGCTTGCTTAATGCATGATATTTGATCCCCGCATGAACCGGCCCAGGGTTTTCCCTGTGTCTATGCAGGTTTTACCTGGGTCACATTAGCTAGCTTTTAAGCTAGGCGACCAATGGGGCGTCAGTCATGGCGCCAATTGCAGCCATGGCTGGCCAGTAAACCCCAATAGCACACGATGCACGCGCCCTTCTCCCGCATGGTTCAAAACCCGCATGGTAGAGTGTATAGGCTTCGGCCTGAGACACACTTAGGTCCTCCCCTAACCTGGACCCTCCCCTACACACTTAGAATTAACTTAGGCTAGGGGGAAAAAAAGTCAATTTTTGAACCTTAGGCTTCTCGTTAGGTTATATAAATACGATTTTCACATTCTTTTTTGTATATTAATTTCTCCCACTTATAGGTAATATTTACTAAGATTTAATTAAGTAAACGGTTGTTTACATTAGGTCAGCGACATTTTTAAAAACTAAGATTTTTTTAAATATTTGGAATATCGCACTATTATTATTATTTTTTATTCGACCGCGAAGTTGAGCGAGTGAGCAGCGTACTTCGAAAACATTTTGGGACTGATTGCGGGGTAAGTGAATCTTAAATTTTCCAAGAATAAAAGATTAAGTTACCATCAGAGAGAAAAAGCCACAGGTAGTATGTACTACAAAGTTTTTCGATCTTCTTATGTATTATTTATGGGAAATAATGATGTGATATATTCAATTAAAGCAGATGGTAGCAAGTTCGGTGTCTTGCGTTGGCCAACCACTATCATGCCTCAAACCTGTTCAGTGCTTGGTTCAAACTGTGGAAAGTGATTTTGCATAATCTGAAAAGTGACGAAAAACTGACTTTCCAGAAAGTAAGGGATCAATACGTGACTGCAGATAGTCACTAACCGTGAATCACAATTACAAGAATATTTAAAGCACATTTCCTGGCACCATTCAGCTACAAAAAAAAATTTAAAAAAAAAATTATGCCTATACTACCTTAACTTTACAAATAAAAAAACTCAAATTTTCAAGTTGTTACTCCAAACAAATTCTTTATCTGCATTAAATACATTACGGCAACAGTGAAAACACGCATAATGACCGGATCTAAGAGAAGCTTTGTCCAGCAGTTCAGGCTGAGCAAATAGTCGTTAACGAAAAAGCACTGTTTTAGCTCATATGAATTCAGCACCGATAGACGAATAAGATGAAGTTTATTTAAAGAATTTGTTAAGAATCAGAATCTCTCAATACAATTATTGTTAATTTCCTCAAATTACTAACAGTTCCAAAGAAAGTAGGAGGACCACACAATGTCATGAAATAGTTACTATTGCGGAGTTCAAACATGTATTAGTTTAACTGTTCGAAATAAACAGGCATTATTATACCGGAAAAAAATCGATTAAACATATTACAATACTCATTTTGGATAATTTTTTTTTAAAAGTGATCTGAAATATTACTGTCCCTTCGATGCTTGGCTGAGTGGTGTAAGCCTACTATGTGAACCTCCATTCTCTTATTTCCAGACACTTTCCTGATTGTATTGAAACCTTCAATCATAGCCCAGTTAACTTAGTCGCTAATGTGGTCACTAAAAAACACCATGGACAGCAATCACCATATGTGCTTAATATTTTCCAGTGCCTTAGGCCACTGAAAAATGTATGAAGTGTCGGTTTTTTTTTTGCAGCAGCAATAACTAGTGATGCCTTGCGGAACTAACCTTTTATTAAAAAAACAAGCTACTTTTTTGTCAATATTAAGACCGTTAAGGCAATGGCTTAATGTGTGTCCGACAGACACTTGATCTCTGATTGGTCCACGTGACCCTCTGATTTCATGTGTGGTGTGGGCGATGTTTCAAATCTCCCTGGAAAAAAAAATTAGTCAACTCAAACTTTTCTCTCAAATATGTGTCCTTTGGTAGCATAGAAGAAGAGCACCCATGGTATTTGCTGTTTCATGTTCCCGTTTCTAAAAGGTAGACAGAAAATGACGGACTATGTGGTACGAACTGGAACCAAAGGAGACCGAAACGAAATATTGATTAAGGCTACCCGTTTGCGAACGGCGCTTTTCAAAGGCCGAACACATAAATTTATATTTTGGCTGTGATTAGAATTCATTTATAAGCATTTGCTTTTGCCTAACCGAATAACTTATTATTATTTAACTCCCACAACATTCACAACTTAAAATTTAAAACAGCTGCCTACTCATGACTTACAATGTATGATAATAATAAACACAAACAATCGAAAAACAATTTGGCGCATATATTTACTGCGCTCTGGTGATATCAGACACGCGCTTAAGAAAAGGTAGGCAAAATGTAAACAATGTCAGGAAATGAGGAGAAGCTGATTAAATACAGACTGATTCTTATGGGGTCCCTACCAATTTAAACTTCACCCATTCGGTAGTACCCGGCCAGTGCTTCAGCGTTGAGCGGCCGAACACGCTACGCTGGGTTAGCAGCAGGTAACATTTCCCCCCCGCCGGCACTCACGTGCATACGTGATAACAAGCGCGCAGCCACACGACCGTGGCGGCTTCACTTGACAGCGCGTCGCAATTCTCGTAACACGCCCTGTCGCACGTGCGTGTCACCGCTCGAGCGTGACCGACGTAGCTCAGCCCCCCCTTCTCAAACACTCCAAGGGGTTGTCCAAAATTCCTGCCCGCGCTGCCTATGCCAGACATACTCGCTGGCCCTGTCTACCCTTTAGCCCTGGATGCCATCTACCGGCAGCTCAGTAGCTAATAATTCGGGATTTTAGTTCCAAGACTCCTCGCATGGAGCGCTAATTCCTGCCTCCCCCCCCCCCCCATCACTCGTATTTTGATTGGTCCTCCCACCACCCCCTCTTTTAACATGTTCTTTGTGATGCGGATTTATGATAGGGACAGGGAGTAACCGTCAGTTTCTGAAGTGCGTGTGGAACGTTTCGGTACCAAGGCCCCGGGCTAGCAGTTTTTTTTTAATGCTTAAGTGAGTCAATACTTTAGAAAGATGTAATTCCGACCGCTGGGATTCATTCCCAACATTTTAATTTAGTTTTTTTTTTATATATTCAACTTCTGAGCATCATGCAGTGAGCTAGCCTTTTATTATATTGTTTTGTGCGGTGTTGTGCTCCATTTTCGGCGGGATGTGCTGATGTGACTTCTGTCCACCGCTGTGGTGAGTGATATCCAGATATTAACAATGTTCCGTGTTTTACGAGGCTATTGTTTTACCCTGTTTCTCTCTTTCTCCGTTTTTTTTTTTTAACTCCGCGCTCTCTCGTCTCTTTTTGCGTATTGGGTCCCGGTTCCTGGCCCAACAATTAAACCTCTTGTTTTCAGCCCCATTCGCTTCGCCCGTTTACTCGGTCCCGCTGACGGAAGACGTCAACAGCTAATCCCACATCTAACTGACAGGGAGCAGCTAAGTCGCTATGTAGTAGTCCGTGCAACTACGTACAACACATACAAAATTTCTGGACGTAACTTGAAACTAGATAACAGTCCATTTGGGCTATGGCGACCGGGGTTTAACTAGAATAATTTATTGCATCAAAAATAATTTCAAAGTTATTGACTAAAATAAGCATACAAGTTTAACTGACAGTTTGTCTAGTTTGTATTTTCTTTCAGTTTTAAATAATGACTAAGTTGGCCAGAATTTCCTAATTCAAGATTACTACCTAACGGTTTTTAAAAGAATCTCTACTAAAACGATAAACGGCCATTTTACTTATGTAATACTTGGTAACATGTGGTTAGTTAAATAACTTGTTTGTTCCACTGGACATTATTCACGAAGGTGATTGATGAAAAAAAAAAAAAAACAGGAAAATAAACCTAAATTTTTTTTTCCCCCTTGTACCCTCAAATAGGTCATAATGCCTTAAGCGAGATATAATACTTTAAGCCACTTTATATACGATCCATTTATACAGGTTACGGTACCCCGTATATGTATGTACATAGCAAAATTAGAGTGATGCACACAAGCTCCACCTCTGGACAGACTGCTATTATTAAAGCCTTATTATTTGTTTACCCATCAGGGCCTTAGCTCTTAACCAGTTCACTATGAGGAGAGCCAGAGTGTTTACAGAGCTTGGTTGTTTTTGTTACCTTTGCTGATTTACAGAAACTATATAGAGCAAGAATAGTTCGTTTACTAGTGACCTTAAGGATAAAATAATGTTATATATATATATGTAAATTTTTATAAGCTCAATTTATTGTTAATTTAATTCATTTATTTGGTTGTAAGCTTCATGTCAGCTGTTTTTATTACCGCAGTTACCCACTTTGATTTTTTTTTTCTCAGATTGTTTTCACTACAGCTTATTTGATACTTTAAACAATTGCGTTTAGCTTTGTGAATCCAAAGAGTAATGTTTTTTATTAATATTAATTTTTTTTTTCGCGCCTGAATTTTCTCCCGTGCCCTAACCGCCACAGTGACTGCGCGTAACTTAGTTTTACATATGACTGTTTGACGGTCATATTGTGAAATTTTTATTTACCCGACTGTCGCAGACAATTTAATCAGCTTCTCCTCATTTCCTGACATTGTTTACATTTTGCCTACCTTTTCTTAAGCGCGTGTCTGATATCACCAGAGCGCAGTAAATATATGCGCCAAATTGTTTTTCGATTGTTTGTGTTTATTATTATCATACATTGTAAGTCATGAGTAGGCAGCTGTTTTAAATTTTAAGTTGTGAATGTTGTGGGAGTTAAATAATAATAAGTTATTCGGTTAGGCAAAAGCAAATGCTTATAAATGAATTCTAATCACAGCCAAAATATAAATTTATGTGTTCGGCCTTTGAAAAGCGCCGTTCGCAAACGGGTAGCCTTAATCAATATTTCGTTTCGGTCTCCTTTGGTTCCAGTTCGTACCACATAGTCCGTCATTTTCTGTCTACCTTTTAGAAACGGGAACATGAAACAGCAAATACCATGGGTGCTCTTCTTCTATGCTACCAAAGGACACATATTTGAGAGAAAAGTTTGAGTTGACTAATTTTTTTTTCCAGGGAGATTTGAAACATCGCCCACACCACACATGAAATCAGAGGGTCACGTGGACCAATCAGAGATCAAGTGTCTGTCGGACACACATTAAGCCATTGCCTTAACGGTCTTAATATTGACAAAAAAGTAGCTTGTTTTTTTAATAAAAGGTTAGTTCCGCAAGGCATCACTAGTTATTGCTGCTGCAAAAAAAAAACCGACACTTCATACATTTTTCAGTGGCCTAAGGCACTGGAAAATATTAAGCACATATGGTGATTGCTGTCCATGGTGTTTTTTAGTGACCACATTAGCGACTAAGTTAACTGGGCTATGATTGAAGGTTTCAATACAATCAGGAAAGTGTCTGGAAATAAGAGAATGGAGGTTCACATAGTAGGCTTACACCACTCAGCCAAGCATCGAAGGGACAGTAATATTTCAGATCACTTTTAAAAAAAAATTATCCAAAATGAGTATTGTAATATGTTTAATCGATTTTTTTCCGGTATAATAATGCCTGTTTATTTCGAACAGTTAAACTAATACATGTTTGAACTCCGCAATAGTAACTATTTCATGACATTGTGTGGTCCTCCTACTTTCTTTGGAACTGTTAGTAATTTGAGGAAATTAACAATAATTGTATTGAGAGATTCTGATTCTTAACAAATTCTTTAAATAAACTTCATCTTATTCGTCTATCGGTGCTGAATTCATATGAGCTAAAACAGTGCTTTTTCGTTAACGACTATTTGCTCAGCCTGAACTGCTGGACAAAGCTTCTCTTAGATCCGGTCATTATGCGTGTTTTCACTGTTGCCGTAATGTATTTAATGCAGATAAAGAATTTGTTTGGAGTAACAACTTGAAAATTTGAGTTTTTTTATTTGTAAAGTTAAGGTAGTATAGGCATAATTTTTTTTTTAAATTTTTTTTTGTAGCTGAATGGTGCCAGGAAATGTGCTTTAAATATTCTTGTAATTGTGATTCACGGTTAGTGACTATCTGCAGTCACGTATTGATCCCTTACTTTCTGGAAAGTCAGTTTTTCGTCACTTTTCAGATTATGCAAAATCACTTTCCACAGTTTGAACCAAGCACTGAACAGGTTTGAGGCATGATAGTGGTTGGCCAACGCAAGACACCGAACTTGCTACCATCTGCTTTAATTGAATATATCACATCATTATTTCCCATAAATAATACATAAGAAGATCGAAAAACTTTGTAGTACATACTACCTGTGGCTTTTTCTCTCTGATGGTAACTTAATCTTTTATTCTTGGAAAATTTAAGATTCACTTACCCCGCAATCAGTCCCAAAATGTTTTCGAAGTACGCTGCTCACTCGCTCAACTTCGCGGTCGAATAAAAAATAATAATAATAGTGCGATATTCCAAATATTTAAAAAAATCTTAGTTTTTAAAAATGTCGCTGACCTAATGTAAACAACCGTTTACTTAATTAAATCTTAGTAAATATTACCTATAAGTGGGAGAAATTAATATACAAAAAAGAATGTGAAAATCGTATTTATATAACCTAACGAGAAGCCTAAGGTTCAAAAATTGACTTTTTTTCCCCCTAGCCTAAGTTAATTCTAAGTGTGTAGGGGAGGGTCCAGGTTAGGGGAGGACCTAAGTGTGTCTCAGGCCGAAGCCTATACACTCTACCATGCGGGTTTTGAACCATGCGGGAGAAGGGCGCGTGCATCGTGTGCTATTGGGGTTTACTGGCCAGCCATGGCTGCAATTGGCGCCATGACTGACGCCCCATTGGTCGCCTAGCTTAAAAGCTAGCTAATGTGACCCAGGTAAAACCTGCATAGACACAGGGAAAACCCTGGGCCGGTTCATGCGGGGATCAAATATCATGCATTAAGCAAGCAGGTAACTACTGGACAAGAGGGAAGAAGGGTCCAGGTAAGAAGAGTTGGAGGGGCTGAAAAATCAACCATGCTGTAGTTGGGTGCTTGGGTTATTATTAACCAGGGGCGAATGCACCCCCAGGGGCGGGCGACTTCACTCGTCAGCCCAGCCCAGCTGCCCAGGCAGCCACAGTTAAAACAGAAGTGGGCAAACGAGCCAGTAAACCGGCTCGAACTGCTAGCGCACGGAGCGAAAGGCAGCCTGACATTGCGCCATCTTCATCTTCCTTCTTCCAGTCAACAGCCAACGACCTTTTTACGCATGCGTGGCATCTCTCTGGTATGTTGCGGACGGTACAGAGAACTCGGCCGGGGTTCGAGGCTATTGTTGTGCACCGCGCCACGGGTGTATATTCGCAAGGAAATGGCTTTCTTACAACAGTGCCGACGAAACAAGGACATTACTAATTGCAGAAATCGTCTTTTGGAAGGGGAAAGGAATTGCACACTAAACAGTGAAGGTGGGATTCCCATGCAGCATCTGACGCACGCGTCAGACGCGGTGCGTCTGGCGGTTGACGATAGAGAAATTCTACTGCAACTATGCGAGGGGAATGCTTAAAAAACACTTTTTTTTTTTTCAAAATAAGTCCGGTGGAAGGCTGTTTTAAGGGGTATTGAGCTCTAAATTAAAAGTGCTCAGATTAAGCTCTTATTTCATAAAATTGTTCCTCACATTAAAAATGTGAGTTTCTGTAACAAAGAGCAAAAAATTAAAATTATATTTAATGCATTTTTGAACTTTATAATTAAATTGGATCATGATTTACAGAAACTCCAGCATGACACAAGTAGGTACAATATTTTTTTTCAAGAACCTTGTTTTTAATTAATAATGTATATGAAATGCTATGACGTAATTTTTTCTTACATAGTGCTTTAAATTGCAATATATTAAGTTTTAAATTCCAATGCAAATACATTTTTTTTTCTCAAGTAGAGCTTTAACAACTTTCAGCACTTAATTAAAACTATTTACGTATCAAAATTGTTGAAAAACTTAGACGCAGCATTTTGAAACATCTTCATTGCGTATATCTTAAACAATTTTGTACTTGCTGAAGAAGCTAAGATAAAAGTTTGCATCTTGCAAACACGTTCAAGATTCACAGGCTGTACAGTGCAGCGCTCTCGCGGCTGAGGGAAACTACTTGGACTCGCCCCTCATTCTTCCCCTGCGCCCTTTTCTGTGTTTTTGTTTGAATGGCGCTGAGTTGTCGGCGGTTGGTAAGTCACGTGATCTGCTCGACTGTCGACTGATTGGTGGACGGGGGTTTACAGGGCAGCGTTGCCTGATGTACTTGTGGCCGGAATGCTCAGTCATGTTCGTTCGTTACCTTGATGTTCATTACAAGAAACGTTTACAAAAGGATGTAACAATTGTGTTTATACAAATAAATAACTTTAACATTTGAATGAATATGAAATAGGTAGTACTAACATATAGGACGAAGATGTAAGAATGTTTATAACTAGCGTATGACGTCACACGCCACCCAAACATTGTCGCTAATTTTTAGTGGAATATTACCGATTAGCTTAGTTAGGGTGGGGTGGGGGGATTTATTATAGCATGGAAACAAGTCCCGAATATTGGTTTTAAAATGTTGCAACAAATCACTCGCAAAACAATATTAACCTAACGGAAAATTATTTATTTGGAATTTAACATAAACAACACACACAATAATTATAACAAGAAAAATTTTACGGGATTAAATGTGAAATAAGTACAAGCATAATTGTAACTTCTAAAAACTTCAATGCATATAAAAATTTCATAATTATTACATAAAAAAACAGAATGTGTATTAGTAGTTGGAAATGGGGGGTTCAAGCACAGGCGCAGGAGCCAGGAGCCGGCCGCCATCTTGGATGACGTCATTTTTGACCCAAAATTCCTCAAAATTCCTCAAAAATGACTCAAAATGACTCAAAATTTCCCGTTTTCGAGGGAAAAATTCCCGTTTCGAGGGAAAAATTCCCGTTTCGAGGGAAAATTTCCCGTTTTATTCCGTAAAAATCCCAGTGGATAGAAAAGTCCTAAAAGTGGCTTAATCATCCCTAACGCAAGCCACTGTTAAGCCGCTATCAGGACTTGACCTTGACCTTTGACCTTGCCAATCTATGCTAATCTATGCCAATCTATGCCAATCTACGCTAATCTATGCTAATCTATGCCAATCTATGCTAATCTATGCCAATCTATGCTAATCCGTATGCTAATCTATGCTAATCTGTATGCTAATCCATGCTAATCTGTATGCCAATCCATGCTAATCCATCCGCCATTTTGTATTTCTAGAAATTTCCACAAACTTCGAATCGTGACGTCACCGTTGCACTTTGTGTCACGGACGCCATCTTGGATTTGAATTTTTTTTTTTCGAACTTTGAAATTCGATGTAAACATCAACCACCATCTTGTTTTCGTCTGCTGGTGGCCGCCATATTGTTTTCGTCTGCTGGTGGCAGCCATCTTGTTTTCGTCTGCTGGTGGCCGCCATCTTGTTTTCGTCTGCTGGAGGCAGCCATCTTGTGAGAGTGCGCTCACGCCATGTTAGTTTAATTCTTACCCGCTAGAGTGCAGTAATCATTTATTATTACTGTGACACCCACCATCTTGTCATTTGGCCACCATCTTGAAAATCCATAATTATTTAGCTAGGAATTCGGGAAAGATTCCAAAATTTATTAAATAAATCACCCATTAATTTATTTATTGAATCGCTGGATTCCAGTCCTTTGTTCGATACCTGATCGATGCAATAATGTTTAATTTTATGTAAAATAATAATAATTTCAATAAACCATCTTCAACATTCTTAAAGAGACTTTAAAACCTCTACTACCATCATCCTATAAGCCATCAACACCACCATCTTGGAAAATTCGTAATTATATTGCTAGAGATTCGGGAAAAAGTTACAAATTCATTAAATAAATTTGCAAACAATAAAATGATTAATTAGGTCGACTCAGGCCCTTGACACGATTCGGAATGAAGATGGAAAAAAATAAACATAATATAATAGTGGCAGGTTCGAGAAAGAAAACAACACAAGTTCTTTCACAAAATAAACTTTATTACATAATTTCTACTTTACTACACGAACACTTGCGAAAGCCAGCAATCTTATAATCATTTAGGTCCGCAGCGGCGTGAAATGACTAATTCTTAGCTCCAATCGGCTTATACTAGAAAGAGTCCAGCCAGAACCTTTACAGACATAGTCCTCCTCTTCTTGACAGAGTTTCTGGATACCGTTTTTAACAGTATGCTTCACATCGTTAGAACTGTAAATTACTGCAGCCGATGTCTTGAATGCACACTTCTTCACTTCGTCTTCGAATGGATACGGCTTTCCATATATACAGTCCAACCACAAGTTGTATTTTAATGAACCGTTTGTTGCTACATCATCAGTAAGCTGATTGATTATGTTCTCTTTGATATCATCAAGAAAATTACAAATGTCTTTCGACTCACCTAACGTATTTGGATAATAGTAGTCTTTCAATGTCCCACGAAATGCAGACTGCGCCAAGTAGAACCCATTATCATTCACTTGTAATGAGCCGAACACAGTCTTAGGTTTATTTTCATGTTCAGACGTCATACCAATCGGTTGCTGCACATCGGTTTTCTTGCTTGTTCTCTTACGAGTCTCCAATCTAAAGCGAGGAGTCGAAGTTTCTACAGGTAGTTCTTCAGTAGACACACGGACTTTACCGTTGCATTTTTTCACATGTCGTCGCAAACTGTCAATACGTGTAAACCATTCATGACACCCATCACAGCGAAACTTTATACGAGATGGATTCTTCTTGCATTTACTCCGCTCATGTCTTCGTGCATCATGAGAAAATGCGAACGACATATCACAGTAGCTTCAAGGATACCGTGGTGATGAAGACGATCCTTTCAGACCCGAACCAGATGATGTTGTTGCAGCAGTTACACCATCTCCAGGCATACTCATATGAACATCAATACATCGTTGCTGCACCGAAACCTTTACTTTCTGCCGCACAGCAGGTCCTTTGCATGTC
Source organism: Bacillus rossius redtenbacheri (assembly GCF_032445375.1). NCBI lineage: Eukaryota > Metazoa > Arthropoda > Insecta > Phasmatodea > Bacillidae > Bacillus > Bacillus rossius. The sequence continues at coordinate 30,886,311 of NC_086338.1, read as the reverse complement.
TTCATGTGCGTTTTCATATTATCTTGTCTTGCAAATTGCTTGTGACATTTCTCACAAACAAACATTTTACGATAAGGGTTCTTAGCGCATTCTCTCCTCTCGTGTCGTCGAGTATTGCTGCTGTTTGTGAAAATCTTGTCACAGTAACAGCACCGATGTTCGTTAGTCGGTGTTGAATCACCAGTCATTGAAGTTTCCATCGAGGGCGAAACGAAGTTCGACGAGTTTTCCTGCGTAGTCAGCACCAACGGCATTAAAGTCTCTCCTGCTGACGGTATCGCGACTGTTGAAATCTCCTCTTTTGATGACGTCGTCTTTGCCGACGGGATCTGCACCTTCTCCACCGTAGCTGACGTCAGGGTTCCCGTAGACGATGGTGCGTCGTCCATCAAGTTCGACGTTTTAGATGGTAAAGATGCCATCGAAGTCTCAAGAACAGGCAATTACACGACGTATGCACCAGTAGAATCAAACTAGGTGATCCTTACACCGACGACGTCAGTAACAAACTGAGCGACCTGCTGTCCAGGACTCGCTTATATACACGCACCGGTTGGAATAATACTCTAGTCAAATCAAGAACCAATTACTATAATACTCGAGTCAAAACACCATTGAAAGAAGAAGCGCACCAAAATAAGGTAACGCATTTGGAAACAAATTCATCAAATGAAATGAACACGCAATGCACGCACTTGCAGCTTTCATCTCAAGGTATCATTTAAATTTCATTCAAGCGAAGTATCAAGTCAATGTCACATCATATTATCATCCTATTGGTCATACTATCCTCAAAATATAACAGTCTTATAAATCACACCAGTTATAGAAGGACTTATAGTTTATAACACACATCATTTCAGCCATTGTTCTTTAACAAATTCGAATTTAAAAATGTAAAATGTAAGTACTTGTTAAGTTGAAGAACCAGGTACGTAAATATATTATATACTTTATGGACACTGTAGGCACAAAAACCATGAAAGTACATATGTAAGAATGATATTTAATAAAACTAATATTAGCTCTATACCCACACGACTATGTGTTGACTGCTGTGTCTAGGGTGTTGACCTCAATTTATACCGCTAGGACCTCCCTCCAGTCCAGTCACGTGTACCGTTGCTTCCGCTGTTGTCCCCCGCCTTGCTGGCGGCCTCCAATATTCGAACGAGGTGATCAACCATCCAAACCCTAAACATGTTCGCATTGTGTCTTGAGATCGGACCTGGACATCCAAGTTACATAGAGTATAATATACTCTGAAATACATAATAAAGAGAAAATTGATATAAATAACATTATACTTTGCTTAATAGTTCCAGAAGTAATGAACGCACTGCTTGACCAGTGACAGGTGTAACTAAATATTAAATATATTTTATTTTCCATTACCTTTCGTGGAATTTATTAATCATTCACTCTACGAAAAACAACTCAAGACAATATACCTGACCATAGAATTAAAATACAGTACCGCTATGCCTTACATGAAAGTCTAATTATTCGATAATCTGAATAACCTATAAATCGTTCATGTACAAAGCCACACATACAGGCCAATTGTCTATGGACCATCAGACCGAGTCATGACAATATCAGACGTATAGGTTAGAATTTTCAGAACCGCAGGACCTTCTTCGTCTTTAGATAATTACAGTCATTTAGACCATCATGAAATCTTAATACATACTAAAGGACCAAGCGACCTTGAAAAATATTTTAGTAACACCAAGAGGTTTTGAACTAGTAAATATTCAGTCACTACATATTTTACTATGCGCAATCAACAAAAAGGAAGCACCATCAACGAAAAGACAGCACATTTGTAAACACCATCAACAAAAAGGAAGCACAATCGGAAGCACATTCATAGAAAAGGAAGCACAATCGGAAGCACAATCACAAAAAGGAAGCACATTTGGAAGCACAATCACAAAAAGGAAGCACATTTGGAAGCACAATCCACAAAAAGGAAGCACATTTGGAAGCACATTCAACGAAAAAGGAAGCACAATCATAGAAACAACGCACAATCGGAAGCACAAACAACAAAAAGGAAGCACATTCGGAAGCACATTCACAGAAAAGGAAGCACAATCGGAAGCACAATCACAAAAAGGAAGCACATTTGGAAGCACAACCACAAAAAGGAAGCACATTTGGAAGCACAACCACAAAAAGGAAGCACATTTGGAAGCACAATCCACAAAAAGGAAGCACATTTGGAAGCACATTCAACGAAAAAGGAAGCACAATCATAGAAACCACGCACAATCGGAAGCACAATCAACAAAAAGGAAGCACATTTTGGAAGCACCATCAACAAAAAGGAAGCACATTTTGGAAGCACCATCAAAAAGGCAGCACATTTTGGAAGCACAATCAAAAAAGGCAGCACATTTGGAAGCACCATCAACAAAAGAAGGAAACACATTTTGGAAGCACAATCAAAAAAGGCAGCACATTTGGAAGCACCATCAACAAAAAGAAGAAAGCACATTTTGGAAGCACCATCAAAAGGCAGCACATTTGGTAACACAAGTTACGAGAACTAAGTCTTAGTTAGAAATCAGAATGAAAGAAATAAAAACATTAAATTTTTACTTTTAATATTTAATTTATTTCTTAAGATTATACAAATAGAAGTAAAATAAGCCATTATTGTATGTAGCCAGCTTTCCTCAGTTCTTCGAGTATGAAGGATATTTCTTTTATGCACGAATAGTTTCCTGCACAAAGCGAGCCATGTAGAAGTCTTAGCCGGTCAACCAATAAGTTTGGATCTTTCCACGATGTGTACTCAATCTCTTCTACCACCATCTCACTTGCTTGTTTATTATAAATACTTTTAATATCACAATCGCCCCAGTGATCATAATAAGCGTTATCAGATTTATTTATTATAACACGTCGTTTCCATCGTTTCGGTCTCAGGACACCGTTACATGATTATAAGATTGCTGGCTTTCGCAAGTGTTCGTGTAGTAAAGTAGAAATTATGTAATAAAGTTTATTTTGTGAAAGAACTTGTGTTGTTTTCTTTCTCGAACCTGCCACTATTATATTATGTTTATTTTTTTCCATCTTCATTCCGAATCGTGTCAAGGGCCTGAGTCGACCTAATTAATCATTTTATTGTTTGCAAATTTATTTAATGAATTTGTAACTTTTTCCCGAATCTCTAGCAATATAATTACGAATTTTCCAAGATGGTGGTGTTGATGGCTTATAGGATGATGGTAGTAGAGGTTTTAAAGTCTCTTTAAGAATGTTGAAGATGGTTTATTGAAATTATTATTATTTTACATAAAATTAAACATTATTGCATCGATCAGGTATCGAACAAAGGACTGGAATCCAGCGATTCAATAAATAAATTAATGGGTGATTTATTTAATAAATTTTGGAATCTTTCCCGAATTCCTAGCTAAATAATTATGGATTTTCAAGATGGTGGCCAAATGACAAGATGGTGGGTGTCACAGTAATAATAAATGATTACTGCACTCTAGCGGGTAAGAATTAAACTAACATGGCGTGAGCGCACTCTCACAAGATGGCTGCCTCCAGCAGACGAAAACAAGATGGCGGCCACCAGCAGACGAAAACAAGATGGCTGCCACCAGCAGACGAAAACAAGATGGCGGCCACCAGCAGACGAAAACAAGATGGTGGTTGATGTTTACATCGAATTTCAAAGTTCGAAAAAAAAAAAATTCAAATCCTAGATGGCGTCCGTGACACAAAGTGCAACGGTGACGTCACGATTCGAAGTTTGTGGAAATTTCTAGAAATACAAAATGGCGGATGGATTAGCATGGATTGGCATACAGATTAGCATGGATTAGCATACAGATTAGCATAGATTAGCATACGGATTAGCATAGATTGGCATAGATTAGCATAGATTGGCATAGATTAGCATAGATTAGCGTAGATTGGCATAGATTGGCATAGATTAGCATAGATTGGCAAGGTCAAAGGTCAAGGTCAAGTCCTGATAGCGGCTTAACAGTGGCTTGCGTTAGGGATGATTAAGCCACTTTTAGGACTATTCTATCCACTGGGATTTTTACGGAATAAAACGGGAAATTTTCCCTCGAAACGGGAATTTTTCCCTCGAAACGGGAATTTTTCCCTCGAAAACGGGAAATTTTGAGTCATTTTGAGTCATTTTTGAGGAATTTTGAGGAATTTTGGGTCAAAAATGACGTCATCCAAGATGGCGGCCGGCTCCTGGCTCCTGCGCCTGTGCTTGAACCCCCCATTTCCAACTACTTGTATTAAAGTGACAATTGAAATTTAAAAAAAAAATACCTCGTCAACGACACTTTTGTAATCTGTTTGTATCCTAACAAAAATACAGTAAAATCATAATTGTTAACGTATACAAACATGACTTGTGGAAAATAAAAGAAATAAATTCAATAGCCCTAAAATTTTCTTAATACGACAATACACACACACACACACACACGCACACACCCGCACACACAGACGTTACATGTTTATGATCCCATTACATATTTTGTTACACATTACATAGAATATAATTTTACTTTGAATAAATAATCATCAGTCCGCTGGTTATTACTTTAGTTTTTTTTTTCTTCCTTGGCTGCCACAATAAAATCTGGTTCCCGAACTTTCATGGCTCTCAGAATGCGACTGTCTGTAAGATTTCAGGTAACAAACAACACATGAAAAATCTGTGTAGTTTCGGCAGTTTTTTTTCCCCAGACCTTTTAATCTGGCTTTTCTCGCAACACTTCGATCCCACTATCACTAAATAAAATGAGATCGCAAGTAGGTGTATATAGTAGGTATAGGGACACCGGCTGATGGTTGGAGAGCCAAGGAGCCACAGCGGCCATTTTGGATTACGTCACTTCCGGTTGCCATCTTGGATTACGTCACTTCCAGCGGTAAAAACACCTCAAGAGACCTCATTTTGCACCAAAATTTCTCTTTTCGAAAGAAAATTTTTCCTTTTCAAGAAAATATGTCCCCTTTTTCTTCGAAAAATATCCGGCTGTGCAAGCTCCCCAGGGGGGGGGGGTGGGGGTGGAGTCACAACTTCCTCAGGAGGGGGGGGGGGGGGGTTGGAGTCACAACTTCCTCAGGAGGGGGGGGGGGGGTGGAGTCACAACTTCCTCAGGAAGGGGGGGGGGGGGGGTGTTTCGCAAGCTCCCCAAAGAGGGTCTATTCTCCTCTTTTGTATAGTGCTATTTTAACCTGCAAGTCCCTATATTTATCATTTAGCCAATTTATTCTGGGTCGGATTTAGGGAGTAAAAAAATCAGTTGTATCCGGCCACCTGATTTAAATAAGTTTCACCAATACTGTGCCGATAAGGGACAAAGATAACGGCAGTGCCGATGTGACGTAGTTATATTCTTACATCTGTGACAAGTATATTAACGAAACCCAAGAATGCAGTCTAATAGTGGTATTCCTCTGGTTTTCATTGCAATCTCTCTTTCTTCCTATTTTTCTTTCTTTGTATCTTTTTCCTCCCTCTTAATTTTTTTCCTCTTTTTCTGTGTCACGTTTTCCTTCCATTTTCTCTCTCTTTCTCTGTATTTTTAAAAATAAGACCTATTATATGCCCATCTGGAATACTGTAGCTTTGTGGCAGTGAAATAAATTTTTTAATCCTTACAAACAAACTTACACACATTCTCTCTTTCTTTCTCTCTGTATATATCTTTCTTCCTTTCTTTTAACAAAGAGGTTTCAGCAACTTTATTAAAAAAAAACTTTAACCTTTAGATGAGAAAGGGGGATGCATGGTAGTTCTCATTTTGACTTAATAATTTTGATCTTTACATGTTAATAATTTAACATGTAAAGATCAAACACTCGCACTCCCCTAACTTCTTACCACCATGCAACCAAAAAACATATCAAAACAACATGTTTCTTGAAGAGAGAAATCACGCAATTGTTCCATGACAACAATTGTTGACACGAAATTGTTTGTAACATAGCGACATAATTTAACTAGTTCTAACATAAATCTTTCGAAAAAAATTTTCTTCGTTAAATTCTACAGTTGAAAATTTATTTTTTCAAATTAAGAGCTACATTTCTTAGTTTCGTGGAACGAACAAACCGGTGGGTGTGCGGAAAGTAGGGAAGAATCTACGCGGAACAGTTAGACGCTATCCGTGATTTCGGCAGCGAGCATGAGTACCGTGCGCGAGAACCAGCAGTCCCCGGAGGACGAAGCGGTGGCCGTCGAAGACCGCGCATCGTCGGCCGAGCCGCAAGCAGAAGAGCAGCCCCCGCCGCCGAGCGAAGCTGTGACGTCGAACGCCGCGACGTGCGGTGTTGCCGCGTCGTCAAACGCCGCGACGTGCGGTGTTGCCGCGACGTCGAACGCCGCGACGTGCGGTGCTGCCGCGACGTGCGGTGCTGCTGTGACGTCGAACGCCGCGACGTGCGGTGCTGCCGCGACGTCAAACGCCGCGACGTGCGGTGCTGCCGCGTCGTCGAACGCCGCGACGTGCGGTGCTGCCGCGTCGTCAAACGCCGCGACGTGCGGTGTTGCCGTGACGCCAAACGCCGCGACGTGCTGTCCGGCCAAGGCGTGCGGACTGGCGCCGTCGGGCGCCACGACGTGCGGGTCTCTGGTCGCAGCCCCGGCGCCCCGGGAGGGAGACGACGACTCGGCCCGCGGGCTGTGGACCGAGATGAACGAGCGACCGCCGTCGCTGCCGGCGGGTCGCGCCCTGAAGGACCGACCCCGCGCGCCGTCGCCGACGCCGCAGCCCAAGGCCGTGACCCGCGAGCTGCTGGGCTCGCTGCCGCCGCCCTTCCCCTCCCGGGGAGACCTCTCCCTCTACGAGGAGGACCCCGCCGGCTCGCCACCCGCCAGCTAGCAGCTTCCCGCTCCTGCGTCACCGCCGGCTCTTCGCGAACCCTCAATAAATAAGCTTTGCATGTGACAATCATTTCTTTTAGTCAAACTTATTTAGAGCAGTCAGTTTTAGCCGAGTGCAATGACATCAGCACAACTGAAATGTTGAACTAAATAAAATGGGTGCACGCGCGTCAGAAATTATACTTACTAGGCGTAGTAAAAAAAACTTTAGTTTTTGATTGCAAATAATTAATAGAAATAAAATAATAAAAGAACTGGAGTGATTATTTTATAAATAAATACAGTTGGTAAATATGCTGAAATTATAATTCTAATTTATTAATTTTACTTATTTAATAATTTATAATGCAAATAAATTATACATAGGGGAACATAACCTCACTTATATAAATACACCTGAAAAGGTTTATAAACCCCAATTCTATCACTAATATTTAAAATAAAAATATATCGTTAATGATAATAGACCAGTATACGATATCAATCACTAAAGTATTTAAAAGCACTTATATAATTGTGTAGGTAGCCTTTTTTTTCCTCATCCAGTGAAAAGTTCGTTGCATGTTGCGCGAGCATCGTAAAAATTCACTCATTTTTTCGTGATGCGCCTAAAGAAGTAGCTATAATTAAAAAAAAAAGGTAGCGCTCAGAGCTAAAGTAAAATCTGATAACTGTAATACTCATGTGCGTGTTTTTCGTTTCCATGTTTGCAACTGTTTTGAACCTCCAGCGCGACCATTTGATGTGTTCTATCGAATTTCTTGCCGAAAACACAGATTGGCAGCAATAGCGCTCGAGGACAAGTTTGCGTGGTAGCACACTTGCATATTGGTTTGGACACTTTAATGAAAATTAATTTTAATAAGTGTTGTGTACATCTTAAGACTAGGCTTTTCGGTGATCAGGTGCGTAGGAAGCAAATATTTAATTTGGGGGGGGGGGGGGGGGGGCAAAGGAGAGTATCATTATAAGTGTATTCTAAGGAGCAAAATGGTGCTATTTAAGCATATTTCGTACATAAAAATAGAATGTAGGTACTACTAGCAGAAATTTTAACTTTTTTTTTATAACAAATTTACTTAAGGCTCGGCATCACAAAAGTGTTCACTTTTCAGTTTTCGCCTCGTAGAATTCATTTTAAAGGCAATTTGTTGCATTTTCCCACTGCACAGAGTACATAAATCACAAACACCTTCAAATTTAGTCCCCAGATATCAAGTTATCTAGAGCTGTAGAAAAGGCAAATATGTATTTATAATTAAAAATATGTTTGACTAATTGCATCATAATTGCATGACGGTGGTTGAAGATTAATATTTGTAGTGTGAGATAATATATTTTGCCAACTATCTATAGCTATAGTTACATTTTCTTAATATGTGCTAACAAACAACTGCAATAATCAAAACAAGCTATAATCAAATATTTAAGTGAGGCTGAGCCTTGAGTAAACAATTTAACAAAGATGACTGTTTGATGTTGACTTTCTATTCAAAGAAATGTCGCGCATCAGCCAACATAACAAAGTGTTTCAGTGTTCGTTTGAAAATATGCGATTAATAAAAGAACATAAAAATGGAATGATAAGTAAATTTGATTTCAAGTGTAATATGTGTGGTACTGTTGAATCTATTTTCTCGGAGGACCCCCAAACAAATAAAGTCAACTGTAACATGGCATGGGTGAACAGTATGTTGTTAACGGGCCAAAGTTTTACACAGTTACAAGACATAACTTCAACTTTGGAAATGCCTTGCATGGCCAAGGAGACTTTCAACAAATGTCAAAAATCCCTATCTTCTGTTATACACGATGTCGCATGTCAAAGTATGGAAGCCGCTGGCAAAGAAGAAGCAAGATTGGCAGTAGAAAATGGCAGTGTGGATGTCGACGGAGTTCCTCTCATAGCAGTTGTCACTGATGGAGCTTGGTGTAAACGATCGTATGGAAACAAATATGATGCTCTTTCTGGGGTGGTAAGTTTGTGTATTACGTAATCTTATTGCGTGTTGAATAATAATTTGTAGGCAATCTGTGTTATATCAGTAATTATGTATTATTAGTAACTAAAATAAGTTCATGACAGTGTGAACAACACGTAATAGTTATTTTGTTAATATTTCCTTCTTTTGTAGATAAATGCGACAATTTAAATTCTTTATAAGTGCAAACATTGTATAGTTATTTTGTGATAGACCTGTTTGCTAGTATGAAAGTCTTTTAGGCCTACCGGCATAGAGCCATATACTTAGAGCCTATTGGCATAATGCCAGACATTCGAAATAATGTAATTATCCTGATTATACAATGTTCGTTACCTTACATTAAGTTTTACAGCGAACAGATTAAATATGCTTGTTTTTTTTTTTCTTATAGGCTTGCATAGTAGGAAAAGAAACAAAAAAAGTTATCTTCGCAAGCACTAGGAATCGATACTGCTGCATATGTTCACGAGCAAACAGTAAAAATGAGACGCCAAAGGACCACGTCTGTTTCAAAAATTGGAACAAGTCTTCAAATGCCATGGAATCTGACATCATAGTGGAAGGTTTCAAATGCAGTGTTTCCACGCATAACCTGAAATATCATCAGCTGATTGGTGAGTCACAAGGTGATCAGTTAATTTCAGATGTTATTAATTATTATGTATTTGTGTCGATAGTATATTTTCGAAATAATTTCAATGCCGTGTGGTATTTAATGTTTTTATTTCTGACGTCGCACGTTTCATATGTTTTCATACAATGCTGCATATTGTAACGAACTGAAATGTAGCACTTTTGTAACAGCTACTTCCTAAATATACAGAAAGGTATTAGCTCTACAATGTTTATAAATGTAACCTCGCGAAGAGTAGGTACTAAATATTGTGAACTATATGAAAATAGTTAGCCTCAGAGCAGTAACCGAGCGCTCTGATATGCCTACAAGAAGAACGTGCATATGTGGCCATTTCGAGTTAAAAATGATTTGGTAGTTTTCTGTAGGTATTTTTCAGTGAGCCATTGTATGTAAGTGAAGGCTCAGCCATATGGTCCAAATTTTACAATCACCAAAATTGAATGTACTAACCACATACTGCGAAATTACCTTCGAAGGATACGTTGTATTGCTCAAAAGACGAAAAACGAAATTGGTTCCGTTTCTCCTGTTCTACGAAAGGCTGTATCTGACAAACAACTCCGCCTTCGAGCTGCAGTCACCGGAGCTGTGCAGCATAGGCGTGCTCAAAAAGAGTTTCCAATTCACAGAAAAATTGAGGAGTTAAAACTTGACATTTACAATGGTCCATTTCACGTATTTGGTGACCACTCAGGATGCGCAATTAGAGGTTATTTCTGTAGCGGATTGAAAGAAAACGAGGAAAACCTTGTACCGCCTCTTCAAGAGGCAGGTATATGGTCAGAAATAATAGCAGCTCGAAACATTGTTGCACATCATGCTGTAAGCCTTTTACATAATGTCAATACTAATACAGCAGAGTCTTTCAATAATGTGGTTTGCAAGCATGTTTCAAGTAAACGAGTAAACTTTTGTTTGAGTGGTGGCTACCAAACAAGAAGCGAGCTCTCTGTAATTTCTTTTAATTCAGGTCCTCAAACACAGTCCTTTATCCATAAAGGTTTAACAAACAGTAGTCCTGGAAACATCACTAAAGCTCACATACAGCGCAAGGAACGTTCATCAGAGAAAAGAAAGCTCAGGAGGCTGACAAACCCACAAACATTTAAGCGCAGAAAGTTGTATGTGACAGGTCCTGACAAGGATTATGGCTGTGTAGAACAACGCATACCTGACATGGAACCAGACGAATATGCAAGACAGACACAGGAATTTCTCGCTAGTCTTTGTAAAACGGATGAAGAACGAGAAAATCTACAAATCGCTACCAAAGGGCAAAATGATTCTGTTCTCTGGAAATCAGAAAGAATCAAGCGACTGACAGCATCAAATTTCGGTAGAATCTGTAACATGAAGAAAGCCACTAAGCGAGCAAAATCCGTTGTCAATATATTGTACAGTAGGTTTTCAGGGACGGAGGCCACAAGGTATGGATTGGAAAATGAGCATAGCGCCATTCAGGATTTTGAAGTGAACTTTGGTAAGAAGGTGGCTCGCTGTGGCTTATTCGTCGATAAGGAACACCCATGGTTGGCAGCAACACCTGACGGTCTTGTTGGAGATGATGGTATCCTTGAAGTAAAATGTCCTGCCGTAGCTGCCAGAATGTCTCCACAAGAAGCAGTGGAACAGAAAAAAGTAACATTTTGTAACATTGTGGATGGTAAAATGTTTCTGAAGAAAGGACATGCTTACATGTACCAAGTGCAGGGACAACTGCATATTACCAATCGTAAGTACTGTTATTTCGTCCTTTGGACACCACGTGGCTTACTAGTGCAACAAATTGAAAGAGAGAACAGTTTCTGGAAAGAAAAAATGATCAACAAACTGACACAGTTTTACATGACGTGCCTTCTACCGGAAATAATAGATCCACGTTATCCTAGGAATATGGAAATCAGGGAACCTGATAATACACTGTAAACAATTGATGGACAATAGCCTTACATGTAAGCCAAAATTACCACAAACAGTACAGGTAAATTCCCATTTTTAAAGAAGGATATTAAAAACAAAAATGATTTCATAAAGATTACAGTTAGGCCTATAGATTTTTGTTTTCTAGTCCAATAAACAATTGAAACATAGAAAATTGGCGTACTAGTTTGACGAAAGATGTTTGAAATGATACAGTTATACAGACAAGTGCCCAGTTGCCAGTTTCCGTGCCAACAGAAAAAAAAACCTTATGTTTGTGTATGCTGTGAAATACTTAAATCAATATAATGTAACAGTGTAATTGGCATGCAGTGTCTTATAACTTTGCACTTAGATTATATTATTATGGGCCGTATCTCATTGTGAATCGTTTTAAAAGATATACGTAAAATGTTTGTTTCACTCTACATGTTATATTGTGCGCTGATAGTTTACTACTAGTATCGAGCAGCTGTTTATTTTTATTTTTGGTTTTGATGTATTAACATTAGTTTCATTATTTGTATTTGCACCGTATTATTTATCAAGAGTGTTCGAAACGAAATAATTTGTTATACTGAATCTGAAATAGTTGTATGAATATATTTATTTTTGTATGTTTAAATATGTAAGGTGGGATATTTTTTTGTGTAAACAATTAGTATGTATGTTCAGAGCTATTGTATTGTAGCTATTGTCTCAACAGTTTCAAAACATTAAGCCAGTTTTTTACCATTTACTTAAGCTGATTCATGGTGACAACTGTCTTATTTTGTGGTACAAATTACATAGATGTATAACCTGTAGTAAGAATGAACATAACAATTCTCATAGATATAAAATGTAAATAAAATATGTAAATGTGGTATTGTTGAATGAGCATTAGGTGTTGTGTGAATAATATATTTTGTTATGAATGTTGTAATTTACAAGAAAGATATTTATATACATATGTTGTAAAATATACACATATCCATACACACTTTGCAGCAAGTGATTTCATTACATACCCTTCCATTTTATTTTGGCATTTTGTATACACTGCCAAAGGAAAAGTTTAATTACGATTTACTACCAATCTGTACAAAGTGCCTACAAGAGGTTTACATTTGTGGATACATGTGCCTCTGTAGTACATTATTATTGTAATAGTGAACGAATATTAAATTCACACATCTGGTACTTTAAAATTAAGTAGGAATATGAAGAAAACATACATTATAGTATTTGTTACATTAAGAAGGATCACAAACACACATGGTATTACCCATATTAAAATAAGAATAATATATAAATACATTAAGATTAGAAACATTACAGAGTTTACATTACTTAAGACCGACGACAATAAATAGGGATGTAGTACGTTGAGTAACATTGTCATATATTACATGACAAATTAATCCTTTAGTACACTCACTAGGTCATTGAATAATCTAAGACAATCATAAGAATAAACTCAGGCAATATAGAAAGGCCTATACGAGTACACAAACGAATAAACATTAGACTACTAGTTAACTTACAGTAGAACAAAAACTAAACATGTCTTAATTTTTTATAAAATATTTCATAAGTTTATTTATGACCCGCAGTGAAATTTACAGTTTTTTTTGTCCTGAAATAAAATTGCATTCGCTATGTTCTTTCTAGACATCGTTTTCCGCACTATCTCTTAAAAATTGTGAGCTGTAGCGCTAAGCAGCACACAGGCTGACGAACATATAAGAATAAATTTAGCCAATCAGTGTACGCTAATGCGTAGCAAGTTTAATAGTTCAGTCGGTAATAATCTAAATTATTTGTTATTAAATGCAATAGAAACAAAACGATCTCATTTGATAGCAAATGTAGATAGTTGTTTTAAAGTACCACAAATTTGAAACACCATTTGTTAATTCACAGCCAACCATATAAGGAGTGAGGCAATCATCGTTTACGTAACATATGAGAGGCTAATATTGATAATGGTGTAAGTCACTTATATTCCGAAGCACTAGTGTTACATTAAATATGTTTCATACGAAAGCCCCTCTAAATTATTTAATATTTATTAACTTTCTCACAATCATTCAAGCACTTAGTTGGTTCTGTCTTTTAAATATCGTAACAAATAATTGTTTTGTTAAAAATTGGTAATGTGCCTTATTCCACTATCATTCTAAGCCTTTCATATCATTGCATGCAGTTACGGCATTCATAATAAAAGGCCACTTATATTTTCCGAGTTTGAATAGGAAAATATATCTTTATTCGTTAACCATTTTTACTAAAGCCTGTTCTACAGTGACACGGAACCGTAAGCAACGGAAACGCATAACGGAAACTCAAACGCAATCGCAAGAGTTGTGTTGCCAATCTCATGCCGAAGCGTTTCCGTGTCCGCTTGCGTCCACTGTTGCAAGTATATTAAAATATTCGTTTTTGTGCGTTCACTGTAGAACGGACCTAATGATTTATAAGAACGGCTGAAAACAATAGCGTCCGAAATGAAATATGCTAGATGTATTTTACTGCAGAACAATAAACGGCGATTGTTTCATCAGCTGCAAAATATTGCATACAAACACAACTTTAAAAGCAACAGAGCATTCGTTTAATGGGTAATAATAATTATATTATAGTTTCTTCATTTCAAAAGAAAGTATCATGGCATAAAAATATCTTTCACGATTCTCTGAAGTGTAATCTGGCCTTAGTTCAGCGCGGAAATCCTAAACAATGACATTCCGCCGCATGCGCCAGCCAAGTGTCTCGAGGTGCCGGCTCGGTGCCGGGAAGCGGACACCACGTTCACTATCTGCCTCGCGCCCTTTCCCCTGCCCACGCACTCTCCCACCCAGGTGTCTGCTCGGCGGTCGGGTGGGGGAAGACACCATCCCGCCTTTCGAGGGGCGGAAAGCCATGGCGAGTAGTTCCAGCGTCTGCCGCGATTCCTGCACGAAGATGAGCCCGTCCAAGCGCGCGAAGTGATTTTCCCACGGACATAGGCGGCGCCCTTAAGGCTCTTGCTTACCTTGATATTTAGGCCCTTGCAGTTTATATGATTTTTCTAAAAATATTGCATTCACTAAAATTAGCATTTGTTATGTTTACAGACCTGGGGACGTAAGGGATGAAAGCATTTACGGAATCCCGAAATTTCAGACTCAAATAATTGTTGTGATCATGTTTTATTGGATTTAAAATTGTACATTAAATTGTGTGTCAACGTACGCATGTATTCACTCTCGCCCCCTTAGGTTATCTTACGTCCTTCTCCTTTTAAGGGAAAAATAACAACGCAACGACGCAACACGCAAACAACGCAATAAAATCACGGGCGATTATAAAGCAGGGAAGGCACGAGACGTCTCTAACCCGACAACCTGAGATTTTAAAACAGTATAAACCCAATTTGCTAACCGTGCTTCTTTAGATAATTCATGTTTATCAAGATAAAATAATGAATTTAGAATAATTTTATTAAGTGTTTTTTCTTAATACTTTGTGAAAGTTTACCAAGCGAATACGTGATGTGTATCGTAAGGACCAAATTGTTACCTTCTATGAGCATAACGTCTGCGTTTTCAGAAGTTTTCGGAACACTCCGCTTCAAACATGGAAGGCGGAAACGCAAGGCAAAACACGTAAGAAGTTGAAAGTTGGCAGATGCTTGCAATTTTATAATAAGGTATATGACGTCATTATTGAAATATTTTTTTTGCGTGTTGCGTTTAATGCGTAGTTTATAAACCCGGCCCCAGGCCTAGTTTATGAACTACTCAAGAACGCTAGAAGAAAAAATGTACAGCAACCGTTTTTTAAGGTGCGTATTTATAAACTACGCAAAGCGCAATAACGCAAGACAAGTATTGTTCAAATCCCTGCTTTCTTGCGTTTTGGCTTGCCTTCCAGACGGCCATATTGGAAGGGAAGTGTTCCGAAAACATTTCAAGACCCAGACTTTATTTGTAAAGAAGCCCATGTTGTCCGTTTAATTAATATACCGACATTATATTTATAGTTCTTAAACTTTCACACAATGAAAGAAAAGAAAATTATTAAAGTGTGTTGTTTTCACTATAAATATGAGTTATGAAAATAAACCCGGAAAAGTATGCTGTTATACAATTATTAAGTTACAGAGTTGGCGACTTCTTGCGATTTGCGTGCTTCGTAAAGAACTGTGATTTTCTTGCGTCAATTGCGTGTTGCGTTATTGATTTCTTTGCGTAGTTTTTAAACCCAGCTTTAGGCCCGCTCTACAATGGCTTGGAAACGGAGACGGATCTCACGGAAAATTCTACTATAGAGGCTCTTCTGCATCCAGAATGCACGGAAACGCAACAAATGGCAAGCAACGAGATTGCGTTTCAAGGTTACAAAATATTAATTTAATTAGAAATATATATATATATATAAAATATATATGCTTCGAGATTATAGCACGAACAGAATTTATATGTGTAATGAAAATATATGTAGGTATACCACAAAGTATTAATAAAAAACGAAATAAACTTAAACTTGTAACAATTTATAACATATTTAGAACATAAGCAAACATGGCTACCGCCGCAGCCAAATACTCTGCTTCTATTGGTCGCACGGAGCGACGTAGACGGAAGAGCTCAGCTCTAAGCTTGTTCTACAATGACACGGAAACGGATCGCTAAAAATGTAGACAAATCTCACGGAACAGAGTTTCTACAACGGCACTAAGACGTATTAGCTCGGCAATGCTTGACGTCTCGCGTTTACGTCGCTGCGTGCGACCAATAGCGGCGTTGGCCATATTTTGTTTGTGTTAGAAATGTGTTAAAAATGGATTCAAGTGTAATAATACCTAGTGTCTATGTTGTTACTTTGCCGTTTATTTTTTGTTACGTGCCTGTGCTCCTGGAGGCTAAATATATATATTTTATAAAATTTAATTTAGTATTTCGTAACCTTGAAAGTAAATTATCATTCGTTGCCGTCTGTAAGTTCCCGTGCACTGTGGAAACAGCAGAGCCGCTATAGAGGAATGTTCAGGGAGATACGTATCCGTTTACGTGCAATTGCAGGATGGGTCTTAGTCGCCGTCACAGTCGCAGTCGCGGTCGCGGTCGCGGTCGCGGTCGTGGTCGCGGTCGCGGTCGCGGTCGTGGTCGCGGTCGCGGTCGCGGTCGCGGTCGCGGTCGCAGTCGCAGTCGCAGTCGCAGTCGCAGTCGCCTACAGGCCGCGCATCTCGACGAGGGCGCGCGCCGACAGACTCAGCGCCGCGGCGGCCAGACCCGTCTCGTGCATCATGCAGCCGTGCGCCGTCCGCAGGTCGTTCCGTTTTACGCGCGAGCTGCAACAAAAAACACAAAGGAAAAAAAAATTGGTTGTCTGTAAAGTCGGTTTACGGACGATAGTTTAACGTGACGTCATAACAAAACATTGATGAAATGAGTGCATACTTTTATGAATAAAATTGAATCATTTTTATTTTTAGATTAAAAGAATAAATACTTTAAATTATACTAGTAATCAGATTTTTAAAATGCAAGAATAATTAACCTTTATTGCAGAAATCGTTGTTGTAATAAGCAATGAAAACCACATTAACTTTTCACTTCACTTTATAAACAGTCGACGAAACAGTTCACGTGTAGATGACTTGTAATTAATTATAAAAACTGGCGTTTAGCTATAAAGTTTAAATATAATTATGAACAAGTTTTCATATAAATAAAGTGTAATCAAATATCTATCATCAATTATATGAATCACCATAATTTTTTAGTCAATTGTAACATAACCTATTATTACTGCACTCGCCGACAGCTTAACGGAACACAGCGTAACGTAACAATGTGCGTAACGGGACACTTTTTCGTGCGTGCAGCCGGCGTTCATCGATTTATTAGACGTTGTCACGTCAAAAAAAGGCAAACTCTCGACTGGATTCCTCACTGGCCGTGGGCAGAGTACAAGGACTTACCTAGAGGGAGGTCTGTGGGATCCGGACCCCTCCCTTCCGGTATTAAAAAAAAAATCTTAAGAAACGGAAATTATAGAAATACATAATTTTATAGAGAACATTTTTATGATAATTTTTGTAATCCTTAGTGGGCTACAATTATGTGTTTGCTCCCCAATATAGTCCGACGTGTCTAATACAGAGAAGACACAGATTAATTTTTCTAATTAGTCTATATTTAATGCTGGTTTGAAGACGTATTTAATACAAACTTGACATGTTTATTTATTGTATTTAGCAACTTCAATATATATGCATTAACGAAAGGAGAAATTATTTAAAACAATAAATTTTACTAAACTAAAAAAATAAAATATTTTTTCTTTTCTCAAGAAAAAACAATACTTGGACATAGGTATATGTATGTGTAAACTATTCTCTGAAATTTTAGAGTGGCAATTAGTTTTCTTTCACTTTCAATCAATTACGTAAGAAAAATAAATTGCTCATAAAAATGATATGTGTTATAATGGACCCCTTCCCACACAAAATCCTGGCTACAGCACTGCCAGAGAGAACGTGTACATTTAGGTACCTAAATCATTACAGGCCTTCGCGTCTTGTTATAAGTGAGGCGGAGACAAAAACACACGTCCGGAAAACATTTGAAAATAAAATCACTGCGGTCGAATTAGGAATCCAACCCAAACTGTCCATTGTAATACCCGCAGTAACTTTGTCACATACACTGTAATACCTTTTTTGGTAATGCTCCTTAACATATAATTAAAGTTTCTTACCTAAAATTAGTGATATGATTCACATCCTAAGCATTTGAACTTTTAGTAAACAAACGAAAGAGGGATTTAATGAATGCATTAGAAGTTTTCCGTGTAATTTTACAGTTCATTAAACGTTCAGGAAAAGTACCAGAATAGTTTTAGAGTATAGCCAAGGAAGTGGCTTGTCATGAAACAGTAACCAGAAAATTCTAATAAGAACCATACCTTATCTCAAACTAGTTTAAGAGCAAAGCTTTTGAAAGTAAATCTCCAATGATGAGGGTCAGTGTTTAGCAGTAAGGCATAATAGAAATAAATGTAATAGTTCAAAACTGTAATATTTATATTTTTTTCAATGGAGACGCGTAAATGATTAGCCCGAAGGTTATTTTGTTTATACAATCATCATCTTAGAAGTAAATATGCAGTGATTCATTGTTTAATCTCATGTTGTGGAAATAGAGGCGCACATAACCCAATACGGAACTTCTTCGAAATTGGACACACTCCAACCGACAAAACTTCAATGAATAAATCGAATTAACTGCTACATGCCACATAGAAAAGACATAAGTACCTATGAATTTTTACAACAAATTTTAAGAAGAAATTGTAATTTAAATTGATATTCACTAAGGACGTATTTTAAAGGAAAATGCTACAACTAAGAACGCACGCCATCGAAAAACAGTCCTTTTTTTATTCGAATACTATCATTATTTAAAATTAAAGGTCCTTAATGTCATTAGAAAAAATAATATTAAGTTTACTACGTATATCGTAAAGGACATTATTTTTTTTTACATAAATTATAACTTTTATTTAATATTTGCCTTAGTAGAAGATTCAAAGTTTTTGGAATCAAAACTCCATGTAAAAATTGCTTGTATTGATTTCGTTCTTTCTCCAAATGAGTCAAGTTTCTTTTAAAATATGCTCTGTTGAATAATTACGTAAGTTTCTCCTCTAGTTTACTGCTAATTAAGTTACAGTGAATGGTTTTTCTATATCTGCACACCCCCTGAACTTTCCAAACTAGTCCCGTAAATCTAAAGACCCGGCTACAATCAACATACGCCTTTCACAAGTACAACACAGTATCAAACATAAAAGTTGAACCCCATGTAATTAAATCTGACTATCAGTTACACAATCATAGTATTAGTATTAAGTAGAGTTCGCTCTAGGTTTGAGTCTTGCTTAATACTATGTTATTTGCTAAAACCGCAATAAACGTCCTACTACATAGAACTTTAATTAATAGAAAATAAAAAGGGGTGTTTTGACTATATTATGCCAAATATTTTTTCTATTGTTTATTACGTTCGCATGGTGAACCTATAAAAGTGACTGTCAAATTTCCGAATGAGAAAAAATTCATTTTTACTTTTAGTTTTGCCATTCCTGTGCAATCATGGACTTTATTATACAAATACTATTTTTTACCTTATAACTATACAGTACCAACTAGAGTAGCATTTATTTTTTAAAAGTTAAAACAACCAAAATAAACAAAGGAATGGATTAAGTTTATGTCGGTTTTAACCAGGTTGCTGTGCTAGCTTTGTGTTGTGTAAGTGCTTATCACTATAACTATTCGTGTGTTAATAAACCAGCATGTCCATAAAAAAATGTCCTAGTTATAAATTATAATAGTATCAAATGTAAGCGTTGTAAAGTTTTGGTTCAAGGTCACAATTGAAGAGCAACTCAAACCGTTCTAGATAAGCGCATGCGCCAGCACTGCTTCGTTGTTTTCTCGCCTGCAGCGCCACCTACGCAAAATGGTGACTCCTGAGCGTAAAGCGTTTTGTGTTCTGCAATTTGCGAAGCGTGAATCTGTAATTTCAGTTCTACGTGCCTTTTGTTTAAAGTTTAATTTTGATCCCCCATGTGAAAAAAAAAAAAAAAAACATACGCCGATGGTCGCGACGACAGAACAATTTTTAACGCTGGCCTCCACGTTCACATGACATAACGACATGCGAATTTTTATTTCCTTTGGGGCTTTATAAACGATCGTGTCTACGTTCTACCGCTACGTAATGATTTACCAGAGTTGAGACACAGAATTGAAGAGGCTATAGCTTCCATTACTTCGGACTTTTAAGCAAAGTGTCAGAAGATTCGGTCTTTAGGTTGGACGTGTGCCGTATATCTAAAGGTGCACATATTGAACATTTGTAAGAAAAAACCAGATTAGTTCACCTTAAATTTTATGTATGATTTGTTTCAAATGGTATAAATTTCTTTATGGACACTCTTCATGTTGATATTGTGTCCTGGGCTTTAAGAAATGTCACGCATACTCGAGGGAAAATGGAAATGGCTCAACTTTTGTGCTAGTCATGGCATTTCAGGGGATGATGTGGTGACGCCCACGATACCTTTCTGTCCGGGACGTCATCTCCGCTACGCCGCCGTAGCATCCTTCGGGTCTCTGCAGAGACATGATCTTCCGAATCCACTCCGGTCGGACGAACTCGGCGAAACCTTCAATCCCGCACAGCGTCACTGAACACACGAGAGGGGGAAATGCATCACCGTGGTTGCATCGGGAAGCCTTCATTTCACAAGACAAGAGAGAGCCACACCCGAAGTAACCCGAAGTTCATGCTCGCTTTTTTTCCCCCCCGTTCTATCTCATTGTATAAACCGGTGTGGCATTAAATTTTGCGGTCGATTAGGATAGGTTAGCTACATTCTAAATACTTTAAAACATTGTGCTTAATTGGTTTATTAAGTTAAGTATAGCTACATTAAAATACTGTAAAATCATTTTATGGTTGCTTAGCAAATAACTTTTTAATATGTAGCTATCCAGGGCTAGGAAACCGTTTACATGATTTCACAGTATCTTTAATGTAGCTATCCTAACCAAATCAACCGAAAACAGTGTTTTAAAGTATTTATAATGTAGCTAACCTAACCTAATTGACCATTAGTTATCATGAGTTACAATGAACAAAAAAACAACCGAAGATGCACGATCGTTCGTTTGGATCTCTCGTCTATGAAAAGAAGGCTCCCCGGTTGCATCTGCGAGCAGCAAAAGATATTCAAAAGTACCTTTGCTGAGATATTCCCTCTCCCCTCCTCAAAAACATATGTCACGGGATTGCATCTTTGTTGTTCATTCTCGAGGATTTTCCATTTTTTTCTCGAATCCGATTCTTGAACTCGAATCCCAAGCAGTATCTCGAATATACCCATTCGAATCCGAATCTAGGTCTCATATGTCAAAAAATAAAATAACCTACAAGAAATGAAAGTATTAACTAGGGTGTTTAAACATTCATCTGTTTAAGTGTTTGTTTCGCAAAATAAGTTTCCAGAATCAATACATATTTTAATTTTATTTACATAATAAAACAGTAAACGTACACTATCTTGGGTAATGGTAACAGAATAGGTATGAAGAAATATAAATTGACCTAGTAAACTTCAGAGGTTATCATTGTTGAATTATTTAATTTTTAATTAATTTCCTATAATATTTTTTTTGGAAACATTTTCCTCGAATAACGAATCCTTCGAATAATAAGGATATAATGATATCTGAGGGGTTGAGGACTTGATAGGCCAATCCCTAGTTTTAAATTATTCTTTCCCAGTGCAAGAATCATTCAAAGAACGTACCACCCAAATATATTACGTTCATGGAATGAACAATATTTTATAAATTAAGTCTTTTTAATGTTACACAATTTCTAAACCAATTTCTAAAGGAATTTATTGAACTTTTCATTCAAGAATGTGAAATTTACGCATGTAAAGATTAATTTAAATATTCAGCTAACATACGAAAATATATATGCAACTTTATTTTTTAAAACTACTTCTTCAGGCCTGTTCACAACCGCCATGTAATTTTTTAAATTATTGTCATTATCATCAGTTAAGGGATTTGTCTGTACATTTATTCCAATAGTTAGCGATTTTTTTTTATTTTGGGTCATAAAATATCTCACCAGATATTTATTAAACTTTAATTTTGAGCAGTAGAACGTTATAATTATGAGAACTTGAGTGTTTTTTCCCCCTTCAGTTTTTAAATGATATTTAGCAGATGATATTACTAGTATGTAAATGTTGCTCCGGGCGCAGGGTCCAGGGTGTGGTGTCTGTGGTGCCGACCGCCATCTTGGATTGTGACGTCACGGCGGCCATTTCGGACTCAAAAATTCCTCAAAAATGACTCTAAAAATTCCTGTTTTGAGGGAAAAAATTTCTCGTATTCTTCACACAAAAAATTCGAAAATTAGGATTTCGAAAAACCTCAAAATAACTTTTGCCTTAGGAAGAACACAAATTCATAAAAAAAAAAAAAAAGGCTTCAGCATCCTTGTCTAAAGCCTCCGACAAGCCTCTTTTTAGGATTATGACGTCACCGTTGCAATTTCCGTTACGCCCGCCATCTTGAAATTCTTTATTTATTATCCGATTTTTATGGAAAAAAAATTTAAAATTTATAAAAAAAATTATATATATATATATATATATATATATATATATATATATATATATTGAACAACCTATACGGCATGTGAAACAGAGTCTTAAGGTGGTAGTATTGTATGGAGTGTGTGTGTGTGTGTGTGTATGTATATATATATATATATACATACACACACTTATATGTAGTTTTGGATTAACAGTTCGTATTTCGTGTTAGTCCAAAAACACTTCATCAGATTTCACGAAGCAGCTGAGGGTCGCTTCCCCGCGCGAAGACCGACTGAACGCGCGGGCACAAACCCTGCTCTATGAAGATGTCCTCGAGCGGCGCGGGAACTCCCAGGCTCGCGATGAACTCTGCCTCCCGCAGTATGGCCGCGCACAGCTCCGCGATCCTGAAGGCCGTGTTCGCGAAGTAGGGCGACCCGCCGCAGCCAACCTGAGGGGGAAAAAAAATATAGTGCGTGGAGTCCCTCCGCGCGGAATAAGTTAAACTTTCGTAATGTGGAAATGAAAATAGGAAGGGGTAGAAATTGATTTTTAGTGAAATCATATTGTATCAAATCAAACTAAAAAAAAAAAAAAACAAGTAAATGAAATAATGAATATTATAAATTAAAATAGAACAATAAAATAGAACAACAAGTAAGTATTTCAGCTAATTTAACGACGCTCACACTGTTTACTTCGCTGCATAGCAAGAATACCACGCGCGCATGTGCTTGGAATATATTGGACGCTACTCGTTGCTAACGCTGGAGCTGGCCTGTAACAGGTATATACGTATACTACGCGCATTCGTTCGAGTGCCACGCATTCACTCTCGCTTTGTCTCTTTCTATTCCTCCTCCATGGTAGCGTTAAACCTTTAACGCAACCTTGTTGGAAGTCGCATTAGAATTTTCACTTAAAAAAATAAAAAAAAAAAAACACAGACACGGCACTGTTGGAACCACGAAGGACGCGATGCGACGTCAAAACATCGCGTTACTGGTCAGTTGTTCAGGCACCTTTAAGGTTGCGCCCATAGCAAAAAAAAAGAATACAACTAAAACTTTAATATATAATATACATTAAATATTTATAAATATTTATTCAAAATTAAATTGGTTTTACTATTGTGCAAATGACAATTATTTCACACATACATCCACAAATACACACACATACACACGGTGACAGCGCCATATGACAAGTGTGGTGGACGTAGAGAAATGACACAACATATTGCTCGTTTCTATGTCTATGACCTGTGATTTTCTGTTCCGCCCTTACGGCGATCGGTTGTGTACGGTTTAGAAGTTGATGCGCTGCAGCGCCATCTAGCGGTAAGTTACAAAAAAAAAATTGGATAGCATAAAAAACCTTTTCCGTGATGTGGCGTTTCCGCTACGTTATTTGCCCCAATTATGTTTTTTAAGAAGATCATATTTTTTTTTGTATTGATCAGTGATTGCTGAGCCGGCGGTTCTGTGTACCATGGCCTATTCTACAATTGGTCAACGGGCCTCGACCACCCGGATAGGTAGTTATTGGTTCCTGTCAGGTATCCCTACACTTCCCGTTTATATACTATATTTAAAAAAAATACATAACGCGTGCTCCGCTCATTGCTTGTCGCTCAGTCATGACTTCATCCTATGAGTTAAAGTACTTGTATGAGGACCTGGTTGTGTTTGCTCATCGTTTCGCAGCTCACCCCAGCGTTGTCGACCTTGTGTTTATCTAGTGCTGGTTGGGGATGCCTTCATTTCACAGACTAGAGAGCCACACCCGAAGTTCCCCGAAAATCATGCTAGCTTTTTTTTTTTCGTTCTATCTCATTGTATAAACCGGCGTGGCATTAAATTTTGCGGTCGATTAGGATAGGTTAGCTACATTAAAAATACTTTAAAACATTGTTGATGGTTGGTTACATTAGGTAAGTATAGCTACATTAAAAATACTGTAAAATCAATTTAATGGTTGCTTAGCAAATAACTTTTTAATATGTAGCTATCCAGGGC
This sequence comes from Bacillus rossius redtenbacheri, assembly GCF_032445375.1. Classification (NCBI taxonomy): domain Eukaryota; kingdom Metazoa; phylum Arthropoda; class Insecta; order Phasmatodea; family Bacillidae; genus Bacillus; species Bacillus rossius. The sequence continues at coordinate 30,861,705 of NC_086338.1, read as the reverse complement.
TAGAAAACCGTTTACATGATTTCACAGTATCTTTAATGTAGCTATCCTAACCAAATCAACCGTCCACAATTTTTTTTTAAAGTATTTATAATGTAGCTAACCTAACCTTTTACAATGAACAAAAAAACAACCCAGAAGATGCACGATCGGGCGTTTGGCTCTCTCGTCTGTGAAAAGAAGGCTTCCCGAGCTGGTTGTGGGCGCAAGCCGATAACAATAAAAAAATGGCCGTGCTGGTGAGCTGACGTGGCACGCTGCTGCACGTGTGTTTCGGGCACCGGGCTTATAGTAGTGATGCATAAAATTAAATACTTTCACGCGAAGTTAACGTCCACACGCGGTGTGCTGCGTGGTAAATAACTCCGTGAACGACCAAGTGAGAGAAAAAGAGAGTGCTACGCCGAGCAAGCGAAACTGTTGCGCTGGTTTCTGCACGCAAATGCTTCGCGTCTGGAAAACAGCCGTAACGACCGAGCATGGCAAGAGGCAGGCAAGTAAGTGGCCACGGACTTGTGTTTCATTGGATGGTTGTTTTGAATCCCGGGGTCGGTAGCGCGGTGATAAAAATAAATTGGTTGTCTGTAAAGTCGGTTTACGGACGATAGTTTAACGTGACAACGTCATAACAAAACATTGATGAAATGATTGCATACTTTTATGAATAAAAATGAATCATTTTTATTGAATTATCACTATTTTGTATGGATACAAAGAAGGAGTGAAATGAAATCTACAATTTAGTTGATAAATTTACTTTTATTTGCACTCATTAATTCAAATATGTTTATTACTTAAACGAAAAGATTTTTTTAACTTTAACTTTTATACATGTTTGCTATTTAACTTCTTACAATCTGTGTTATTCTGTTTAGGATAGGACGATGATAGGAAAAGTAGGAAACGAATGGGAGTGTTTCAAGTTTAATGTGCCTCGAAAAAGTCAAATCGATGGTTGTTCCAATCGAGTGGAAGAGAGATAGATGCGGCGCAAGCGTAACGGGACACTTTTTCGTGCGTGCAGCCGGCGTTTATCGATTTATTAGAAGTTTTCACGTCAAAAAATAAACGGATTGGACAAGTAGCGGTGTTCTAACGTGTGTTTGGATTGTCGAAAAAAAAAAAAAAAAAACTCGCACTCGAAGCCCGTCGAAATAATGAAAAGATAGGAATACTTAGCACGAGTGCATTGCGTGCACTGGTAACGCGGTGATAAAGTTGCGGAGTTGGTGACGTCACGGCCCTTTTGAACCGGTTGGCTGTGCGCTTAACGAACTTTGACTTCGCCCGGCACAGAGCTGTTATCAGGTTGTTGTTTTTTTATAAGAGAAAGCAATGTTTGCAATTTTTCTCAGCATTGTAAATTACGTTAGTAGCAAGAAGTTTTGCAGTAGTAAAGAAGGGAGCGCCCAAAATTTTGAGAATTTTTCTCATTATTGTTTTTATTTGCATATTTATAAACATTTTATTTTACGTAATATTATGTTAGTATGAAATGGAAGTGTGGCCAAGTTGTAATATAATTTGCGTGCTTTTAGCAGCTTATAAATCCTTATGCTACAAGCCTTTGTAATCATAGCTTTTATTACATTTTTTATAGATTTTTATTTATAATTTTTATGAATGTTTACACACACACACATATTATATATATATATATATATATATATATATATATATATATATATATATATATATATATATATATATAGGAAACCTGTCTCAGGTATGTTATTTCTGCATTTGAATATAAGATTTTCTAATGAGTTTAGAGTTTGTAAAAATGATAAGAAATAAGTCTAAAAATAAAGTACAAAATGGTCATTAATCTTTTATGGACTGCAGCTTCGAAAACAGTTTGCCTTTATTGAAACTACAATTTTTTTAATTAATTTTAAATGGAATATATTTTTTATTAATTTTTCTCTACACCCTGATATAATGGGTTTTAAGTCAGGATTTTTGCAAGATTTAAATAATTTTTGGTATCAGCAATGTTGTGCAAAATAGATGTAAATGTCTATTATTTGAAAGCATATATGAAAAAAAATAATAATGAGAGTGAATGTTTACGATGCAAGCGCACAGAGCAACGAAATTTTCACAGGATTGAATAAAAAGACTATAAACAAATAAAAATTATATATGCGATTTTAAAAGTTATATGTTAGTGATTTATAGTATTTTGAAGTAGTCTTGGGCCCGCCCGCTAGATAGCAGATTTAATAATATATCGCTGAAATAGCTACATCGATTGTGAGAAGTAATGCATAAGCTATTATCCGGCAAACAAATCGGTGAGAATTAATTCACTTTATTTTGCTAGCCTCATATTTTGTGGTGTGGCATAACATAAATGTTTGCATCTACCACTAATTTATATATCATAACCTTTTTATTACAAAAAAGCATTAAGTTTTTTTACTTACATTAACCTACAACTTTTATATTAAAATATCTATCCCGAGTTTTTTTTTTTTTTTTTGCAATTGGTTATGGGCCCACCAAACAGATGGCGTCACATGTCGCGCGAAACAGGGTCACAGTTTCCACTATAAGAGTTGCACTTCCTTATCTCCCTCCTTGTTCTGTGGCGGCGATTCACCCATGGGGAAGAAACTCTAATTACCGAGGCTGAGACCTAGTTTTTTGAAGTAGTTATGGGCCCGTCCGCTAGATAATAGAATTCATAATATATTGCTGACATAACTACATTAATTTTCTAGGAGAAGTAATGTATAAGCTTATTATCAGGCAAACAAACCACTGAAAATTCACTCTATTTAGGTAGCCACAAATTTTGTGGTGTGTAATACAATGCGTTGTTGCACCTCCTACTCCTTTATTTATTACATGACGGTTTATTACCAAACAGCATTAAGTATTTTCACATCGATTAAATTTATAACTTAATATAACCCAAAAAAAAACGTATTAACTAAAAAAACTTTGTATGAAAACCTCCATTCCGATTTATTTGCTGGTAGTTATGGGCCCGTCCAACAGATAGCGACACATGTCGCGCGAAACAGGGGCACGGTTTCCACTGTGAGAGTTGCACTTCTTCATCTCCCTCCTTGTTCTGTGGCGGCGACTCACCTGGCGGGCGATCTGGAGGTAGAGCAGGCGGTGCGTGGTGGCGTACCCGGTGGGCCTGCGCCCCCGCTCCTCTATCCGCCGACACTCCTCAGAGGGTTCGCAGGAGGAGGAGGAGGGGGAGGAGGAGGAGGACGAGTTGAGCAGCTCCACGATGCAGTGGTCCGACTGTAGCTCGTTGGGGGTCCCGGTCAGCAACACCGTCGCGTACTGCTCCAGCGTGAGGGCCCGTCCCCGGGTGTAGTTCCTCAACGGGTCCTCCCAGCGTCTGCACACCACACCACTGGTGTAAACAACCTGGTGCAAACCACATTCCTGCCACTTGTGGCACGAACCAAATTTCACAAAGCCAAAGGGGTAACTCTATACAGTATTAAAAAAACTGTCGAGTATCAGGTTCGAAGCCCGGTGTTAGTATTTTCGCGTTTATCGGGGCCGTTTTCGTCAACACAGTTCAAGACTTCGCTCTGCGAATTGAATCATCCGAATAAGTCGACGGAGCTTTTCCGGCAACGAATTCTAGCGGCGGGTGCGGAAACTGCATGCGTGTTTTCGCGTCAAGAAACGGTAGTTTGAAAGCACAACCGCCGCATACTCATCACGCTCGGCGATATTTTAATGGATTCTACGTTAAATTTCGTGTCCAAGTTTCGTACTATAAGTGTAGGTATTTGCAACACGATAACACGTGTATTTATTTCTTGTTACTCATCTCTGACGAGTACACTCGCTTAAATATTTTTACATGTTTTTTTTGACAACCACATTATTATTTACATAAAATAAACACTCAGAAAAGCTAGCATGTGTGCGAGTGCTATAACTGTACTCAGGATCGTACACAGAATTTCATTTCGGTGAGGAGAGAGGAAGGATATAATCGTTTTAACCTCTGATTGCTTTCAGATTCTTTCCATTTTAGGATTTATGAGGGGGGGGGGGGGTGATGCGCATATACATCCCTCCCATAACTTCGCCTTTGTATACGCCTTTGTTAATGTCTACTTGCAGTAATTTTAATATTTAAACCTATTTCAGTAAATTAATTAATTATGTATGAAATTGTTTAAGAATTAAATATGAAAATGTTATGTAAATTTAATAAATAATTAAAATTGCGATTAAAACTTAATTAAAAAAATTAATCTATGTATGCTATCAGAGAATATAAAAACTCCTTTTAAATATATATCACAATCAGTTCAAGCAATATATAGACATACATTTTTTTTTCTATTTGAAACACTTGATTTACCGAGTTTTCTCAATTGAAATTTTAAATTGATTTCGCAAACCATTAGTTACGAATTTTATTTAGAAAATTTATATAATTATGTATGTGCCTTATATGTAAAACCATGTTTTTTTTTAATTTTTAGTGTATAAAATTATTTTAATTATACACTGAAATAATATAGAGTCAAAAAATGTTTTGTTTAAAAACTTTAGTAACAAGTTAAGTAAATCGAATAATCAATATCGGAAACATTGAAAGAAAATGCAAAAGGATATTGGGCTTAGATAATTAAATATTAGTTTTCTTTATTTGTGTTTATAGTTTTGTAGTAATAAGATAGTAACAAAATTAAGTTCAAATTTGTAACTATTTCAGCATTAGAATAAAATAAAATGCACGCAATGAATATATATTTTTCTCCAGTAGGCTACAGCTTAAATATTTTATAGCTGCAACAACACGGGTTTTCCATTTAATAAAAATGATAAAAACTTAAAAGTTAAGCATTTTTACATATTTATTGACAACATTAGCGATGTGTACAACATTACTCTATTTTATAAAACTAACACTGACAGGTAGTGTGCCACAAATTTAAACTAATAGGCACAAATTTATTTTTCAGCAAAAACCCCTAATGTAAACTTTGTTAGCCTATTGTTTATCCTGATCAAATATTTCCTACTAAAGTCTCCCTACTTTTTCCCAGCTCCGCAAACGAGAGCCTGATGTGGTTTCGCCAGCCAAGTATAAGTTATCATTAGAGAGCCGTGAATTTCGCAGATTCATTTCGTGTTATGCTAAAATTCAAATAATTATACCTTAGTGCTGCTTCTGTCATTGGTTCTCTGTTAATCTGGAAGACTGAGGGCCAATTAGAGACCCTCACTCATAGAAATGTCGAATCACAGGCCACCCAGTCGAGACGACTCACAAATCAACAGCCAATGAACAGTTGGCATTTGCCCGAGTGTGTAGAGGATATTGGAGTGCATCCTGGAGGTCATTGAATCCGCGAAATTCACGGGTCTCTAGCCATCATTTATCTTCCCGCCTCAGGTACACGAACGCGACAAGTAACAGTGTCCGGCTCCGTGACCGAGAGTGCTTTTCTCAGCGTTCTCCCAGCATATAGCCCCCTTTCCTAGAGCTCAGCTTAGGTTAGCAGCTCCAGACATGCTCCATTCCAATGTCCCAGGGCTGTCGGGCACGTATCGGCACCAGCCCTAACACATTCCTCACGAGACAGCAGATCCCGCACCAATCCCCGTTCCCATCCATACATTCCATTAACTTCCCCCCTGACGCAGTGACCCAGACTGCACTCAAGGTCTCCTCGCTGGTAGGTGAGAGGCCCCGAGTACTCTTTTTCCTTTTGGTTTCAGTGGGGGTTCCAGAGTCGGTCCAACTAGTTCAACCCCTAGGACCAAGATCAACATCTACTTCGGCATGTAAAACAATAAGTAAAGCCACATCGGTCACTTCAATTATTCACGCGCGTTTGTTAACGGTTAGCGAACAGTCACTAGAACACAACTTATTTTGGTGTCTGGTAAAAACTGCAAACATTGTAATTTAAAAATATAAGGAACAATTTATTAACTAACTCTAGCCTTAAAATATAAAACGGGCCCTGTCCAGTAATGCAAAGAATCATGTAAGCATATGATGCCATTCTTGTTATTGTGTCATGATCGTTAGTTACTCAACTATTGACTGTAAGAATTTCATATGTAAGCAATTAATGTTAATTATACAACAAAAGAAAGAAAGAAAAGGACCATTAACAATAAAAAAGGTAAGCTTTAGGCAAACCTCTTCGCTTTTATTGCTCCAAATACGACCACCCTTTTTTTTATTTAAATATTTCTATCTTGTGTACTTCTGAGTAAATTGTAGTGTCATTGGCACACTTAAAGCAGCTTCCAGGGCTTTTACAACCAAATGAAAATAAAGTTCTCTTTAACAACATAAGGGCAGTAACAGATGGTAGCAGAGTGTGGTTAGCTTATAAGTTTAACCTAGTGTTATAGTACTACTTTGGTTTTTATAGAAATTGTATATATATTTATATTAAAACTTTAGTCTACAGTTAAAATTGTGTTTAATCACTATAAAGTGAAGATTATGTAACATTTAAACTGGCAGATAGTATGTTTACCTCGTGATACTAAATTTTACACCGTAAAAGTTTAACAGTAATCAAAAAAATCAATAGCATTGCTCTTTGAGTTGACTGATACTCTCCCACCTTGTAGGCGGTATTAATGTTTACACAATCAACCCCCGGCCCTTAGGAGGTTGGCATTTTAAGATCAGAAGACCAAATAATGTAGTTCAGCCTTTCGACACCTCCTGGTAGTAGCTTGAGCTCGGCGTGGGCACATACACCCACAGCCGTCATGTGATGTGTCTTATCACTCACTTCCTTGCCTCCCCCTTCCTTCTTGCCCATGAGGGCAGGGTCGGCGGACGACCTTACCAACCGTCACCTGCTATCTTGCGCGCGCGATAACATGTGGCAACACGTACAACCCCACCTCCTCCACCTTTTTTCCCCATCGACTCCCTCTCCAGTATATCAGCTCCATGGACATTGCTCTTTTGTGTACCGCTTGAGTGAAACAAATTATAATTACTCTTCCACTGCTGATTGTGATGATTCAGGGTGCGGATCAACTCACTAAAACTCCTTGTAAGAGAAGGTTAATAGAATAATTTAAGTTAAAGACTGTTCTTGCATATGCATAGTGATTTAAGTTTAAAGTTAAGTACAGCTTTAATACGTAGTAACCAACCACTAGTTCAACCCCTAGGACCAAGATCAACATCTACTTCGGCATGTAAAACAAGAAATAAAGCCACAGCTGTCACTTCAACTATTCACCTGCTATTGTTAACCGCCAGTGAACCGTCTCTATAATATGACTTCTTTTGGTGTCTAGTATAAATCGTAAACATTGTAATTTAAAAATATAAAGGACAATTTATTTACTAACTCTAGCCTTAAAATATCAAACGGGCCCGTTCAGTAATGCAAAGAATCTTGTAAGCATAAGATGCCATTATTGTTATTGTCTTGATTATTAGTTACTCAACTATTGACTGTAAGGAAATCATATGTAAGCATATAATTATGTTAACCATACAACAAAAGAAATAAAAGAGTCATTAACAATAAAAAGGGTAAGCTTTAGGCAAACATATTCGCTTATATTTCTCCAAATACGACCCAATTTTTAAAATTTTTTCTACTTTGTGTACCTATGAGTAAACTGTAGTGTCATTGGCCTACTCAAAGCATATTCCAGGGTTTTTATTAAAAAATTAAAAATAAAGCTCTCTTTAACATCACAAGGGCTGTAACAGTAGACAACGCACACCATAAACTAGCGGGTTAAAAAGCATGAAATTTTGTACAGGAGTTCCTTGTATCACGTAGGTGAGCACTAAGAAAGGAACTTTTAAAAATGTACGCTCTAAGGGGGTTGAATAGGGGATGAAAATTTGTACGGAAGTGTCGTTTTTGAAATTAGAAAAAAAATGGATTTTGTTTTGTATATAAATTAAAAGCTAATTGTATCGGCGTTTTCGGTAATTCATTAAAAATTGCCATCAAATTCTTTCCCGTCAGGCATACAGCTGGTATTTAATATTTCTCCTAGGTATAAATCCTATTTACCTAATTTCCCTCTAACTTTCTAAATAAAAATTAGGGGGTGGGTCTATACAATTCTCGCAAGGAAGCGCTGGTAACAATAGAAAACCATCACCACCAGTACTTAAAAAATTCGTTTAAAACGAACTCGGTGAAAACATAAAAGCAACGGAATGCTGGCTCTAACCTGTACGCGTCCGTGTCCATCAGCATCCCACTGCGCATCGGTGTGCGCATCTCCCACAGCTGGAACTGCAGCAGCCTGTCCGCTACTGCAACGACCACAGCGCAGACCCATTCAACTCACTCGGCGGTTACGCCGACACCACAGTCACAACCCGCGTGCGCGGGGCCAATTGCTGTTTCTAGACGTGGTTTGATTAGGTTCGGTCAACTAACACGGGAAACCTTCTTTTCAAAAACGAGAGCGCGCCAAAACCCGAAGTTCCCCGAAGTTCATGCTTTTTTTTTCCCCGTATCTTTAATGTAGCTAGCCTAACAAAATCAACCATCCACAATGTTTTAAAGTATTTATTATGTAGCTAACCTAACCTAATTGACCATTAGTATCCTTTTATCAACACCGCCATATTTATTTACAATGAACCAAAAAAAAAAAAAAAACAACCGAAGATGCACGATCGGGAGTTTGGCTCTCTCTTCTGTGAATAGAAGGCTTCCCAACTAACACATGCCACAAAAAAAAATCACCTCTCTTATGAAAACGAACACACAAACTACAAAATTATCATTACCATTTTACAAGGCGCCCGCTTGGTCAGGGGCGTATCTGTGTTAGAGAGATGGGATGATAAGCGCGACGCTTCGCTGGTGCTTCTAGCGCGGTCTTCCAGTCGTGCATAGGGCAACTATGAAATTGGAGTTTCAGCCACAACATTACGTATTGTTACGAACGCAGACCAGACCGCGACACGCGCCAGGCTCGGAGCTGGCTGGCGGCCCTGCACGGCCACTGACGTCACGCGTGCCTGGCCGGTGATTTGCGATCGTGCATTTATAAATACAATTATTTAATATTAATGTAAATGTTAGTAATTATTAAAACTAATAAAACTGTAATAAAACTGAATTGGACTACCCCTTACGAACCCAGTTCCCTCCGCATAAATCGTAACAATATATGAGTACACGTGAATCACAGCAATGCGTGTGCACAACAACTAGCACACCCATTCAGCATCACCACTCATCACAGCAAAAACTGCACAGCACCCAATATATACATAGTTACTTAGTGTAATACAGTGTATTTTCTAAGAAATGAATTAAAAAAAAATAATTTAATTTTAATTTTTTTTTTGTTCGGCGAGGTAGGTCTTTTGCACGTCTAGGTGATCGTATCTAAAAATGAATGGTTGGTTAGGTTAGGTCAGATAAGTGACCTTCAGTAGTATAGGATAGCCGGAACTGGCACAGGGTCCAGGGTGAGGATTGAAGATTGTTTACATTGTGACGTCACGGAGGCCATCTTGGAGGAGTGTAACGGGACATAGCGTAACGGTACAAGTTTGACCTTGAACATTTGACCCTCAAAATTCGCCAAAAATGGGCAAAAATTGCCCAAAATTCCTCAAAATTCGTCAAAATTTACATTTCTGTGAAAAAAATTCCGCCAAAAATTCTCAAAAAATTCCACTCCCCAAAAAGTAGAATTTCAAAAAATCCTCAAAAGTCGTTTTGCCCTAGAAAGAACCCGAATTCCTAAAAGCGGTTTAAAAACTCCGAAGAGCTAGCCGCTCTAAGCCGCCGAGGTATTGACCTTGAAAACTAGGATGCCATGACAGCCATATTGGATGATGACGTCACCGTTGCAATTTCCATTACGGCCGCCATCTTTAAAATCTTTATTTATTATCCGATTTTAATGAAATTTTTTTTAAAATTGATAAAAAAACTCAATTGATAAAAATTTAATAAATTATTTATAAAAAATATACTTTTACGACACGGAGCTCGGAGTCCTCAGTTCGAACCCGACGAGCGCAAAAAAAAAATAAAAATGGTGACCGATCCTTCCCCCGTGGTGACTTTTGGCAGACTGACTCCCACCACTTTTTTTCAAAGCATATATATCGTCACCTAGTATGACGTCATGACCGCCATCTTGTCCTCGTCTGCTGGAAGCCATCATCATCATCATTGTATCGTCGGCGAGAGTGCGCTGACACCATGTTAGTTTAGTTCTTATCCGCTAGAGTGCAGTAATCATTTATTACTGTGACACCTGCCATCTTGAAATTTGGACGCCATCTTGAAAATCCGTAATTATTTAGCTAGAAATTCGGGAAAAAGTTCAAAATTCATTAAATAAATTTGTAATCTATATGCTGATTGATTGGATCGACTAAGGTCCTTGGTTCGATCCCTTGTCGATACGAAACAACATTAATATTTTAAAAAAAGTACCACTAAAGTGTAAGGTTTGAGAAAATAAAAACACCACAAGTTCTTTTAAAAAAATTTTATAACATAAATTCAATACACTACTACAAGTACAAAAAAAACACTGAAAAATTACCAAAGCCTTTTGTATTCCTCGTTTCAAACAGTCTTCTTATTGTACGGACTAAGCCTTTTACATGACTTTAAATGTCTATACGCAGCCAGAGACGGACTGAAGTCCATATCACCAGGGTCTCACCTATATAGACTCATCAGTCGGTACAACACATGAGTCAAAACAAGAACCATGTTCATTATACTCACACTTAACTTTCTCGGAGCATTTTTTATAATGAAGATGCAAGCTATCAAGACGTGAAATTAGTTTTTTGCACTTATTGCATGGAAATTGTATTCTTTTAACATTATTAGAACAACTGCTTCTTTCATGTCTGCGAGCATTTGAGGTGATAGTAAATGATGCGTCACAGTATTTGCACTGACGCATTGTACGCTCTTCATTAGTTGAAGAATCCATTGCTGCCGATGAAACTTCGGATGATGGCGGTATCACATCTGTTGAAATCTCCTCCAATGTTGACGCCGTCGTTGCCAACGGGATCTGCACCTTCTCCATCGTAGCTGTCGTCAAGGTTACCGTAGACGATGGTACAACCTCCGAGTTCGACGTTATAAACGGTAAAGATGCCATCGAGGTCTCAAGAACAGCTAATTGACACGACTTATGCACCAGAAGAAACAAACTAGGTGATCCTTACACCGCCGACGTCAGTAACAAACTGAGCGTCCTGCTGTCTAGGACTCGCTTATATACATGCACCGTATGGAATAATACGCTAGTCAAATCAAGAACCATGTACAATAATACTAGAGTCAAATCTACAAATTAAAGAAGAGGATCATTTGATCGAAAAAAAAATTCGATCTCTCCAATATACGCCAGGCTCCAAGAGCTACAATTCACGTCATCAGATCCATCTACATTTTGCTCCTATGCTTCAATTGACCATTAGCTGCAAGTGCTCTAACAGCTCCATCAGCTCCAACACGTAATGTACGCAATGTACGCGCAACACATGCAATTTACACGCAATAAATGTAATGATTACACAGTACACACAGGAAACTAAACGGACACACAGTACACACAGGACACTAAACGGACACACAGTACACACAGGAAACGGAACGTACACACAGTACACACAGGAAACGGAACGTACACACAGTACACACAGGAAACGGAACGTACACACAGTACACACAGGAAACGGAACGTACACACAGTACACACAGGAAACTAAACGGACACACAGTACACACAGGAAACTGAACGTACACACAGTACACACAGGAAACGGAACGTACACACAGTACACACAGAAAACGGAACGTTCACACAGTACACACAGAAAACGGAACGTTCACACAGTACACACAGAAAACGGAACGTACACACAGTACACACAGGAAATGGAACGTACACACAGTACACACAGGAAACGGAACGTACACACAGTACACACAGGAAACGGAACGTACACACAGTACACACAGGAAACGGAACATACACACAGTACACACAGGAAGCGGAACGTACACACAGTACACACAGGAAACGTAATGATCACACATACAGTAGCGGAAACACACACAGGCTTAGTTGGAAATCGGATTACAAGAAATAAAAACATTAAATTAATATTTTAAATATTTTATTACTTCTCAACATTACACAAATACAAGTAAAAGAAGCCATTATTGTATGTAGCCAGCTTTCCTCAGTTCTTTCAGTATGAAGGATATTTCTTTGATGCACGGATAGTTTCCTGCACAAAGCGAGCCACGTAGAAGTCTTAGCCGGTCAACCAATATGTTTGGATCTTTCCATGATGTGTAATCAATCTCTTCTACCACCATCTTACTTGCTTGTTTATTATAAATACTTTTAATATCACAATCGTCCCAGTGATCATAATAAGCATTATCAGATTTATTTATTATAACACGACGTTTCCATCGTTTCGGTCTCAGGACATCGCCACATTCTTCGATCTTGTCAGCTCTAGGTGCTTCATCACAGTCTATGCCTTTGTCAACAGCCTCAGAGTCACTGTAACAATCACTGTAGAAGACATCCTCTCCACCCAGATTACTGTATGAATTCGCTAAGATGATGTCGAAGTGTCTTCATCGTCTTCATGCTTCCTTTTTAGGAGTCCATCATTTTTACAAAGAATGGAGGATCTACTGAATAAAGGCTTGAATGTATTCTCACTTTTCACGGTGTTGATACTTCCATTAGTTTCAGTCTTCCCGAAGCCATTAGCATCCTTCAATTTATGTTCTTCCTCACGATCGGGTGAGCTAATACCATCACGCTCAGGACAAGGAAAATTATTGTCATAATGCAGATCACTCTTCTTTAGTCTAGTGGATCCATCGGTGTCCTCTATGCCATAAGTAGTCTTGACTTTACATGTTCTACCATGTCTTTTTAAGCTGTCAATTCGTGTTAACAACCTGCTACAACGATTACAGCTTAACATGTTGCGTAGTGGGTTTCTAGCACAATCATTCTTCTCATGACGTCTAGCATTCCTTCTCATGACAAAATCCTTGCCACAGTATCTACAGCGGCTTCCTTCCGATTCAGCTATAGATAACAAACCACGATCCATGGTAGCTTCTGTGACTAATGTTAGATACAAACTGTCAGTTTTCTCCAATTGAAACCATTTCTTAAATAGAGTTTTTGAAATATTTCATCAGCGAGAGTTAAGTTATCTAATGCAAAGCAAATTGATGCAAGTAGTTCCGGCTGTCGTCAACAGATGGCGCCACGTGTTGCTTGCAGGTAAATAATATATATTTCATTAATGTGGGATGCGGAACGCTCACTATCGATCGCAAAGGGAGGTTGGCTTCGATAGTATCAAAGGAGAAAAAAGTTCGTCCTTCCTGCTAGTGCTTCTCAGATTTCTCACGGTCCGCCATTTTGGATTACGACGTCACGACGACCATCTTGGATGGGTGTGACCTTGACCTTTGAACGAAACCGCAGGAATAATCGCAAGCACACGGATTTACCATCAAAATATTGATAAGAATAATCAGGAGCACACGGAGAAAACCATCATAATATTGGCAAGAATAATCAGGAGCACACGGAGAAAACCGCCACAAGTTTTCTTTGATATCATTAAAATACAAAAAAAAAAATTAAAAATAAAAACCAAAAAAAAATATCAAACGATCTGCTAGCTTGTAAACTTCTCATTGTTGAGCAAAGATAGAGCTCTAGTACAAGCCAGAATGTTTGATTTTTTTTTGTTTTTATTTTTAATTTTTTTTTTAATTTTAATGATATCAAAGAAAACTTGTGGCGGTTTTCTCCGTGTGCTCCTGATTATTCTTGCCAATATTATGATGGTTTTCTCCGTGTGCTCCTGATTATTCTTATCAATATTTTGATGGTAAATCCGTGTGCTTGCGATTATTCCTGCGGTTTCGTTCAATGGTCAAGGTCACACCCATCCAAGATGGCCGTCGTGACGTCGTAATCCAAAATGGCGGACCGTGAGAAATCTGAGAAGCACTAGCAGGAAGGACGAACTTTTTTCTCCTTGGATACTATCGAAGCCAACCTCCCTTTGTGATCGATAGTGAGCGTTCCGCATCCCACATTAATGAAATATATATTATTTACCTGCAAGCAACACGTGGCGCCATCTGTTGACGACAGCCGGAACTACTTGCATCAATTTGCTTTGCATTAGATAACTTAACTCTCGCTGATGAAATATTTCAAAAACTCTATTTAAGAAATGGTTTCAATTGGAGAAAACTGACAGTTTGTATCTAACATTAGTCACAGAAGCTACCATGGATCGTGGTTTGTTATCTATAGCTGAATCGGAAGGAAGCCGCTGTAGATACTGTGGCAAGGATTTTGTCATGAGAAGGAATGCTAGACGTCATGAGAAGAATGATTGTGCTAGAAACCCACTACGCAACATGTTAAGCTGTAATCGTTGTAGCAGGTTGTTAACACGAATTGACAGCTTAAAAAGACATGGTAGAACATGTAAAGTCAAGACTACTTATGGCATAGAGGACACCGATGGATCCACTAGACTAAAGAAGAGTGATCTGCATTATGACAATAATTTTCCTTGTCCTGAGCGTGATGTTATTAGCTCACCCGATCGTGAGGAAGAACATAAATTGAAGGATGCTAATGGCTTCGGGAAGACTGAAACTAATGGAAGTATCAACACCGTGAAAAGTGAGAATACATTCAAGCCTTCATCTTGTGGGTATTGTACGCAGGAGGGTAGATCGGACACGCCAAGTAAAGCAAAGAGGAACAGGTAGGGAAGAGGAAGCGACACGTACTCATCTTGTGGGTATTGTACGCAGGAGGGTAGATCGGACACGCCAAGTAAAACAAAAAGGAACAGGTAGGGAAAAGGAAGCGACACGTACTCATCTTGTAGGTGTTGTACTCAGGAGGGTATTTCGGACACGCCAAGTAAAGCAAAGAGGAACAGGCAGGGAAGAGGAAGCGACACGTACTCATCTTGTAAGTGTTGTACTCAGGAGGGTATTTCGGACACGCCAAGTAAAGCAAAGAGGAACAGGCAGGGAAGAGGAAGCGACACGTACTCATCTTGTAAGTGTTGTACTCAGGAGGGTAGATCGGACACGCCAAGTGAAACAAAAAGGAACAGGTAGGGAAAAGGAAGCGACACGTACTCATCTTGTAGGTGTTGTACTCAAGGAGGGTATTTCGGACACGCCAAGTAAAGCAAAGAGGAACAGGCAGGGAAGAGGAAGCGACACGTACTCATCTTGTAAGTGTTGTACTCAGGAGGGTATTTCGGACACGCCAAGTAAAGCAAAGAGGAACAGGCAGGGAAGAGGAAGCGACACGTACTCATCTTGTAAGTGTTGTACTCAGGAGGGTATTTCGGACACGCCAAGTAAAGCAAAGAGGAACAGGTAGGGAAGAGGAAGCGACACGTATTCATCTTGTGAGTATTGTACGCAGGAGGGTAGATCGGACACGCCAAGTGAAACAAAAAGGAACATGTAGGGAAGAGGAAGCGACACGTACTTATCTTGTAGGTGTTGTACTCAGGAGGGTAGATCGGACACGCCAAGTGAAACAAAAAGGAACAGGTAGGGAATAGGAAGCGACACGTACTTATCTTGTAGGTGTTGTACTCAGGAGGGTAAATCGGACACGTCAAGTGAAACAATAAGGAACAGGTAGGGAAGAGGAAGCGACACGTACTCATCTTGTAGGTGTTGTACTCAGGAGGGTAGATCGGACACGCCAAGTGAAACAAAAAAAAACGGGTAGGGAAGAGGAAGCGACACGTACTCATCTTGTGGGTATTGTACGGAGGAGGGTAGATCGGACACGCCAAGTAAAGCAAAGAGGAACAGGTAGGGAAGAGGAAGCGACATGTACTCATCTTGTAGGTATTGTACTCAGAAGGGTAGATCGGACACGCCAAGTAAAACAAAAAGGAAGAGGTAGGGAAGAGGAAGCGACACGTACTCATCTTGTAGGTATTGTACTCAGGAGGGTATTTCGGACACGCCAAGTAAAGCAAAGAGGAACAGGCAGGGAAGAGGAAGCGACACGTACTCATCTTGTAAGTGTTGTACTCAGGAGGGTATTTCGGACACGCCAAGTAAAGCGAAAAAGGAAGAACAGGCAGGGAAGAGGAAGCGACACGTACTCATCTTGTAAGTGTTGTACTCAGGAGGGTATTTCTAACACGCCAAGTAAAGCAAAGAGGAACAGGCAGGGAAGAGGAAGCGACACGTTCTCATCTTGTAGGTGTTGTACTCAGGAGGGTATTTCGGACACGCCAAGTAAAGCAAAGAGGAACAGGCAGGGAAGAGGAAGATACACGTACTCATCTTGTAAGTGTTGTACTCAGGAGGGTAGATCGGACACGCCAAGTGAAACAAAAAGGAACAGGTAGGGAAGAGGAAGCGACACGTACTCATCTTGTGGGTATTGTACTCAGGAGGGTATTTCGGACACGCCAAGTAAAACAAAGAGGAACAGGCAGGGAAGAGGAAGCGACACGTACTTATCTTATAGGTGTTGTACTCAGGAGGGTAGATCGGACACGCCAAGTGAAACAAAAAGGAACAGGTATGGAAGAGGAAGCGACACGTTCTCATCTTGTAGGTGTTGTACTCAGGAGGGTATTTCGGACACGCCAAGTAAAGCAAAGAGGAACAGGCAGGGAAGAGGAAGCGACACGTACTCATCTTGTAAGTGTTGTACTCAGGAGGGTAGATCGGACACGCCAAGTGAAACAAAAAGGAACAGGTAGGGAAGAGGAAGCGACACGTACTCATCTTGTGGGTATTGTACTCAGGAGGGTATTTCAGACACGCCAAGTAAAGCAAAGAGGAACAGGCAGGGAAGAGGAAGCGACACGTACTCATCTTGTAAGTGTGTACTCAGGAGGGTAGATCAGACACGCCAAGTGAAACAAAAAGGAACAGGTAGGGAAGAGGAAGCGATACGTACTCATCTTGTGGGTATTGTACGCAGGAGGGTTTTCGGACACGCTAAGTAAAGCAAAGAGGAACAGGTAGGGAAGAGGAAGCGACACGTACTCATCTTGCAGGTATTGTACTCAGGAGGGTAGATCGGACACGCCAAGTAAAACAAAGAGGAACAGGGAGGGAAGAGGAAGCGACACGTACTCATCTTGTAAGTGGTGTTCTCGGGAGGTTCTGGGGGCGCAACCATCGCCACCTCCTCTTCTCATTGTTGAGCAAAGATAGAGTTCTTGTACAAGCCAGAATGTTTGAATTTTTTTTCGTTTTTATTTTTAATATTTTTTTTTTTGTATTTTAGTGATATCAAAGAAAACTTGTGGCGGTTTTCTCCGTGTGCTCCTGATTATTCTTGCCAATATTATGATGGTTTTCTCCGTGTGCTCCTGATTATTCTTATCAATATTTTGATGGTAAATCCGTGTGCTTGCGATTATTCCTGCGGTTTCGTTCAATGGTCAAGGTCACACCCATCCAAGATGGCCGTCGTGACGTCGTAATCCAAAATGGCGGACCGTGAGAAATCTGAGAAGCACTAGCAGGAAGGACGAACTTTTTTCTCCTTGGATACTATCGAAGCCAACCTCCCTTTGCGATCGATAGTGAGCGTTCCGCATCCCACATTAATGAAATATATATTATTTACCTGCAAGCAACACGTGGCGCCATCTGTTGACGACAGCCAGAACTACTTGCATCAATTTGCTTTGCATTAGATAACTTAACTCTCGCTGATGAAATATTTCAAAAACTCTATTTAAGAAATGGTTCCAATTGGAGAAAACTGACAGTTTGTATCTAACATTAGTCACAGAAGCTACCATGGATCGTGGTTTGTTATCTATAGCTGAATCGGAAGAAAGCCGCTGTAGATACTGTGGCAAGGATTTTGTCATGAGAAGGAATGCTAGACGTCATGAGAAGAATGATTGTGCTAGAAACCCACTACGCAACATGTTAAGCTGTAATCGTTGTAGCAGGTTGTTAACACGAATTGACAGCTTAAAAAGACCTGGTAGAACATGTAAAGTCAAGACTACTTATGGCATAGAGGACACCGATGGACCACTAGACTAAAGAAGAGTGATCTGCATTATGACAATAATTTTCCTTGTCCTGAGCGTGATGGTATTAGCTCACCCGATCGTGAGGAAGAACATAAATTGAAGGATGCTAATGGCTTCGGGAAGACTGAAACTAATGGAAGTATCAACACCGTGAAAAGTGAGAATACATTCAAGCCTTTATTCAGTAGATCCTCCATTCTTTGTAAAAATGATGGACTCCTAAAAAGGAAGCATGAAGACGATGAAGACACTTTGACATCATCGATAGCGAATTCATACGGTAATCTGGGTGGAGAGGATGTCTTCTACAGTGATTGTTACAGTGACTCTGAGGCTGTTGACAAAGGCATAGACTGTGATGAAGCACCTAGAGCTGACAAGATCGAAGAATGTGGCGATGTCCTGAGACCGAAACGATGGAAACGTCGTGTTATAATAAATAAATCTGATAATGCTTATTATGATCACTGGGACGATTGTGATATTAAAAGTATTTATAATAAACAAGCAAGTAAGATGGTGGTAGAAGAGATTGATTACACATCATGGAAAGATCCAAACATATTGGTTGACCGGCTAAGACTTCTACGTGGCTCGCTTTGTGCAGGAAACTATCCGTGCATCAAAGAAATATCCTTCATACTCAAAGAACTGAGGAAAGCTGGCTACATACAATAATGGCTTCTTTTACTTGTATTTGTGTAATGTTGAGAAGTAATAAAATATTGAAAGTATTAATTTAATGTTTTTATTTCTTGTATTCCGATTTCCAACTAAGCCTGTGTGTGTTTCCGCTACTGTATGTGTGATCATTACGTTTCCTGTGTGTACTGTGTGTACGTTCCGCTTCCTGTGTGTACTGTGTGTACGTTCCGTTTCCTGTGTGTACTGTATGTACGTTCCGTTTTCTGTGTGTACTGTGTGTACTTTCTGTTTCCTGTGTGTACTGTGTGTACGTTCCGTTTCCTGTGTGTACTGTGTGTACGTTCCGTTTTCTGTGTGTACTGTGTGTACGTTCCGTTTTCTGTGTGTTCTGTGTGTACGTTCCGTTTCCTGTGTGTACTGTGTGTACGTTCCGTTTCCTGTGTGTACTGTGTGTCCGTTTAGTTTCCTGTGTGTACTGTGTGTCCGTTTAGTTTCCTGTGTGTACTGTGTAATCATTACATTTATTGCGTGTAAATTGCATGTGTTGCGCGTACATTGCGTACATTACGTGTTGGAGCTGATGGAGCTGTTAGAGCACTTGCAGCTAATGGTCAATTGAAGCATAGGAGCAAAATGTAGATGGATCTGATGACGTGAATTGTAGCTCTTGGAGCCTGGCGTATATTGGAGAGATCGAATTTTTTTTTCGATCAAATGATCCTCTTCTTTAATTTGTAGATTTGACTCTAGTATTATTGTACATGGTTCTTGATTTGACTAGCGTATTATTCCATACGGTGCATGTATATAAGCGAGTCCTAGACAGCAGGACGCTCAGTTTGTTACTGACGTCGGCGGTGTAAGGATCACCTAGTTTGTTTCTTCTGGTGCATAAGTCGTGTCAATTAGCTGTTCTTGAGACCTCGATGGCATCTTTACCGTTTATAACGTCGAACTCGGAGGTTGTACCATCGTCTACGGTAACCTTGACGACAGCTACGATGGAGAAGGTGCAGATCCCGTTGGCAACGACGGCGTCAACATTGGAGGAGATTTCAACAGATGTGATACCGCCATCATCCGAAGTTTCATCGGCAGCAATGGATTCTTCAACTAATGAAGAGCGTACAATGCGTCAGTGCAAATACTGTGACGCATCATTTACTATCACCTCAAATGCTCGCAGACATGAAAGAAGCAGTTGTTCTAATAATGTTAAAAGAATACAATTTCCATGCAATAAGTGCAAAAAACTAATTTCACGTCTTGATAGCTTGCATCTTCATTATAAAAAATGCTCCGAGAAAGTTAAGTGTGAGTATAATGAACATGGTTCTTGTTTTGACTCATGTGTTGTACCGACTGATGAGTCTATATAAGTGAGACCCTGGTGATATGGACTTCAGTCCGTCTCTGGCTGCGTATAGACATTTAAAGTCATGTAAAAGGCTTAGTCCGTACAATAAGAAGACTGTTTGAAACGAGGAATACAAAAGGCTTTGGTAATTTGTCAGTGTTTTTTTTTGTACTTGTAGTAGTGTATTGAATTTATGTAATAAATTTTTTTTAAAAGAACTTGTGGTGTTTTTATTTTCTCAAACCTTACACTTTAGTGGTACTTTTTTAAAATATTAATGTTGTTTTGTATCGACAAGGGATCGAACCAAGGACCTTAGTCGATCCAATCAATCAGCATATAGATTACAAATTTATTTAATGAATTTTGAACTTTTCCCCGAATTTCTAGCTAAATAATTACGGATTTTCAAGATGGCGTCCAAATTTCAAGATGGCAGGTGTCACAGTAATAAATGATTACTGCACTTTAGCGGATAAGAACTAAACTAACATGGTGTCAGCGCACTCTCGCCGACGATACAATGATGATGATGATGGCTTCCAGCAGATGAGGACAAGATGGCGGTCATGACGTCATACTAGGTGACGATATATATGCTTTGAAAAAAAGTGGTGGGAGTCAGTCTGCCAAAAGTCACCACGGGGGAAGGATCGGTCACCATTTTTATTTTTTTTTGCGCTCGTCGGGTTTCATACCGAGGACTCCGAGCTCCGTGTCGTAAAAGTATATATTTTTATAAATAATTTATTAAATTTTTATCAATTGATTTTTTTTATCAATTTTAAAAAAAATTTCATTAAAATCGGATAATAAATAAAGATTTTAAAGATGGCGGCCGTAACGGAAATTGCAACGGTGACGTCATCATCCAATATGGCTGTCATGGCATCCTAGTTTTCAAGGTCAATACCTCGGCGGCTTAGAGCGGCTAACTCTTAGGAGTTTTAAGCCGCTTTTAGGAATTTGGGTTCTTTCTAGGGCAAAACAACTTTTGAGGATTTTTCGAAATTCTACTTTTTGGGTTGTGGAATTTTTTGAGAATTTTTGGCGGAATTTTTTTCACAGAAATGTAAATTTTGACGAATTTTGAGGAATTTTGGGCAATTTTTGCCCATTTTTGGCGAATTTTGAGGGTCAAAGGTCAAGTTCAAACTTGTCCCGTTACGCTATGTCCCGTTACACTCCTCCGAGATGGCCTCCGTGACGTCACAATGTAAACAATCTTCAATCCTCACCCTGGACCCTGTGCCAGTTCCGGCTATCCTATACTACTACCTTCCAATCGTAAAAAAAGAAAAAAGAAACTTTGCAAAATTAGGTGTTATTTTTATTCCATGCGCGAATTTGCACGAGGGAGCTAGCAGTAAATCTGACGCTTTTTCATATTGTTCAATCGTATTTGTTTCAGACCCATTATAATAGGCCATTTTAAAAAAAGAAAAATACTCAAAATTCCTCACAGTCAAAAACAATTACACATTTACCGCCTGTAAAAATTTATCTTCGAAGAAAAATTTTCCCATCAAAATATCTAAAAATTCAACACTTCCTCACCAGCAAGCTTTCCTTATTTCCGAACCACCTAGATCACAATCTTGACTTTTTACATTGACTTAGAAATAAGTCATTTATTTCTAAAATATATATATTACATTTCAGTTAAATTAGACAAATCAATTATTAACTTAACACAATGGAAATTAAGACCTCTGTCTTACCCAGGATTCGAACCCGGAACCTGTGCAGTCCCTTTCAAGTGGGCTCCTGCTCAGATTGGTATCTGAAACAAGAAGGAACACGAGGGAAAAAAAGGGGGGTGGGGTTACATACTTGTATTCGTAGGTGTTGTTCTCAGGAGGGTAGATCGGACACGCCAAGTAAAGCAAAGAGGAACAGGTAGGGAAGAGGAAGCGACACGTACTCGTCTTGTAGGTGTTGTACTCAGGAGGGTATTACGGACACGCCAAGTAAAGCAAAGAGGAACAGGCAGGGAAGAGGAAGCGACAAGTACTCATCTTGTAGGTGTTGTACTCAGGAGGGTAGATCGGACACGCCAAGTAAAGCAAAGAGGAACAGGCAGGGAAGAGGAAGCGACACGTACTCATCTTGTAAGTGTTGTACTCAGGAGGGTAGATCGGACACGCCAAGTATAACAAAGAGGAACAGGTAGGAAAGAGGAAGCGACACGTACTCATCTTGTGGGTATTGTACGCAGGAGGGTAGATCGGACACGCCAAGTAAAGCAAAGAGGAACAGGTAGGGAAGAGGAAGCGACACGTACTCATCTTGTAGGTGTTGTACTCAGGAGGGTATTTCGGACACGCCAAGTAAAGCAAAGAGGAACAGGCAGGGAAGAGGAAGCGACACGTACTCATCTTGTAAGTGTTGTACTCAGGAGGGTATTTCGGACACGCCAAGTAAAGCAAAGAGGAACAGGCAGGGAAGAGGAAGCGACACGTACTCATCTTGTAGGTGTTGTACTCAGGAGGGTAGATCGGACACGCCAAGTAAAACAAAAAGGAGCCGGTAGGGAAGAGGAAGCGACACGTACTCATCTTGTAGATGTTGTACTCAGGAGGGTATTTCGGACACGCCAAGTAAAGCGAAGAGGAACAGGCAGGGAAGAGGAAGCGACACGTACTCATCTTGTAAGTGTTGTACTCAGGAGGGTAGATCGGACATGCCAAGTGAAACAAAAAGGAACAGGAAGGGAAGAGGAAGCGACACGTACTCATCTTGTGGGTATTGTACACAGGAGGGTAGATCGGACACGCCAAGTTAAACAAAGAGGAACAGGTAGGGAAGAGGAAGCGACACGTACTCATCTTGTAGGTGTTGTACTCAGGAGGGTAGATCGGACACGCCAAGTGAAACAAAAAGGAACAGGTAGGGAAGAGGAAGCGACACGTACTCATCTTGTGGGTATTGTACGCAGGAGGGTAGATCGGACACGCCAAGTAAAGCAAAGAGGAACAGGTAGGGAAGAGGAAGCGACACGTACTCATCTTGTGGGTATTGTACGCAGGAGGGTAGATCGGACACGCCAAGTAAAACAAAAAGGAACAGGTAGGGAAGAGGAAGCGACACGTACTCATCTTGTAGGTGTTGTACTCAGGAGGGTATTTCGGACACGCCAAGTAAAGCAAAGAGGAACAGGCAGGGAAGAGGAAGCGACACGTACTCATCTTGTAAGTGTTGTACTCAGGAGGGTATTTCGGACACGCCAAGTAAAGCAAAGAGGAACAGGCAGGGAAGAGGAAGCGACACGTACTCATCTTGTAAGTGTTGTACTCAGGAGGGGAGATCGGACACGCCAAGTGAAACAAAAAGGAACAGGTAGGGAAGAGGAAGCGACACGTACTCATCTTGTAGGTGTTGTACTCAGGAGGGTATTTCGGACACGCCAAGTAAATCAAAGAGGAACAGGCAGGGAAGAGGAAGCGACACGTACTCATCTTGTAAGTGTTGTACTCAGGAGGGTATTTCGGACACGCCAAGTAAAGCGAAAAAGGAAGAACAGGCAGGGAAGATGAAGCGACACGTACTCATCTTGTAAGTGTTGTACTCAGGAGGGTATTTCTAACACGCCAAGTAAAGCAAAGAGGAACAGGCAGGGAAGAGGAAGCGACACGTACTCATCTTGTAAGTGTTGTACTCAGGAGGGTATTTCGGACACGCCAAGTAAAGCAAAGAGGAACAGGTAGGGAAGAGGAAGCGACACGTACTCATCTTGTGGATATTGTACGCAGGAGGGTAGATCGGACACGCCAAGTAAAACAAAAAGGAACAGGTAGGGAAGAGGAAGCGACACGTACTCATCTTGTAGGTGTTGTACTCAGGAGGGTAGATCGGACACGCCAAGTGAAACAAAAAGGAACAGGTAGGGAAGAGGAAGCGACACGTTCTTATCTTGTAGGTGTTGTACTCAGGAGGGTAGATCGGACACGCCAAGTAAAACAAAAAGAAACAGGTAGGGAAGAGGAAGCGACACGTACTTATCTTGTGGGTATTGTACGCAGGAGGGTAGATCGGACACGCCAAGTAAAGCAAAGAGGAACAGGTAGGGAAGAGGAAGTGACATGTACTCATCTTGTGGGTATTGTACGCAGGAGGGTAGATCGGACACGCCAAGTGAAACAAAAAGGAACAGGTAGGGAAGAGGAAGCGACACGTACTCATCTTGTAGGTTTTGTACTCAGGAGGGTAGATCGGACACGCCAAGTGAAACAAAAAGGAACAGGTAGGGAAGAGGAAGCGACACGTACTCATCTTGTGGGTATTGTACGCAGGAGGGTAGATCGGACACGCCAAGTAAAGCAAAGAGGAACAGGTAGGGTAGAGGAAGCGACACGTACTCATCTTGTGGGTATTGTACTCAGGAGGGTAGATCGGACACGCCAAGTAAAACAAAAAGGAACAGGTAGGGAAGAGGAAGCGACACGTACTCATCTTGTAGGTATTGTACTCAGGAGGGTATTTCGGACACGCCAAGTAAAGCAAAGAGGAACAGGCAGGGAAGAGGAAGCGACACGTACTCATCTTGTAAGTGTTGTACTCAGGAGGGTATTTCGGACACGCCAAGTAAAACAAAGAGGAACAGGCAGGGAAGAGGAAGCGACACGTACTTATCTTATAGGTGTTGTACTCAGGAGGGTAGATCGGACACGCCAAGTGAAACAAAAAGGAACAGGTATGGAAGAGGAAGCGACACCTACTCATCTTGTAGGTGTTGTACTCAGGAGGGTATTTCGGACACGCCAAGTAAAGCAAAGAGGAACAGGCAGGAAAGAGGAAGCGACACGTACTCATCTTGTAAGTGTTGTACTCAGGAGGGTAGATCGGACACGCCAAGTGAAACAAAAAGGAACAGGTAGGGAAGAGGAAGCGACACGTACTCATCTTGCAGGTATTGTACTCAGGATGGTAGATCGGACACGCCAAGTAAAACAAAGAGGAACAGGGAGGGAAGAGGAAGCGACACGTACTCATCTTGTAAGTGGTGTTCTCGGGAGGTTCTGGGGGCGCAACCATCGCCACCTCCTCGCACATGGTCTCGAGGAGTCTGGCCGCCAGAAGGACGTACACCCGCCTGCTGGGCGTCGAGACGAACCTGTCCGGGTACTTGGGTACTTGGTCCTGCAGTCCCCTCAGCTGACCTGCGCCCGCAGATAACCAGAACACGCGCCTGCTGGAACTGCAAGTGGAACCTCACACACGCACAGGAATGTTTGAGAAGATGTTCAAGGTTGCTGTGTTGGAGGCCACCTTTAGGGCAGTTTTTTTTGTTGCCTTTGTTTTCACACCTTTTGAAAAAAAATCTGAAATCTATTTTATGTTGGATTTTATGTTTTTTTGCAGTGTTTTTAACTTGGGTTGAACACTTTTTTTTTTGTAAGCCTTTTTCTGCGGCCAAATTAACCTTGTTCCTGCGGTGATTTGACAAGCATTTTTAAAGTACCTATTTTCTTGCGACAGTAACAAGTTTTTTTTTTACTAACTGACGTATTGGAATATTGTTACTGATTACGCCGCTGTGAGGCGCTGATGTCGTGGCCAGTGCTAAGTTGGAAGCGACGCCGGACGGTCGAGAGTGGAAGCCACGTTTGGCGAGTGTGCAAAACACTTTTTCATCGGACTCGGGCAACGCATCGTAGGAGGACTTTACTGCTACGTTGTTAAAGCAATGGCTCTGCTATATGTGGCGCTCACCTGCTGGGATGGCTACACGTAGGTCTGTTAACGTAAATTTTTTTTTGCTCTGATTTCCCTTTAATTGCTGCACGGGATTGATGTCTTCTTCGGGAAGCCTTCTTTTCACAGACGAGAGAGCCACACCCGAATTTCCCCGAAGTTCATGCTCGCTTTTTTGATTTTTTATTTCACAGTATCTTTAATGTAGCTATCCTAACCAAATCAACCGTCCAGTGTTTTAAAGTAATTATTTATAATGTAGCTAACCTAACCTAATTGACCATTAGTTATCATGAGTTAGAATGAATAAAAAAAAACCGAAGATGCACGATCGGACGTTTGGCTCCCTGGTTTGTGAAAATAAGGCTTCCCGTCTTCTTCATTGAAGGCAAGCTCAGTGCCAATGACTGATATGACGGATTCGGATTGCTATTTTCGGTATCTGCAGCCACGTGTTTATTTTTGGCTTTTCAAGAGCCTAGTTTCCCCCAAATCCTTGAACGAAAACCGAATTTGTTCCTTCACAGTATGTGTGGGCCCTTATTTCGCCATCATTTTTAAGTCTGTTAACGGACGCTTAAAAATATCTTTACCTGTGACCTATCGTAACTACACAAGGTGTTAGGCAAAATTACATAAATTTCTTACGTGAACAAACATACTTAGTGTCTTTTAACTTTGATGTGAAAATTACCGCAGAAGTGGTGGAACAGTTGTATTTGCAATTACAGAACTGGTATTGCTTTAAACTCAACGACCTTCACGTGATTACGCAGAAAGTACACTTGACTCATCAAATTCTTACGCCACGTTTGAATGCTAGAGCTAGGTCTTAATATAATATATTTTTTGATGTGTAAACATCTTAGCTGTCAGTATATGGAATTTGGTAAGAATAATTTAGTAAAAATGGAACGGAAGACGATGATCGTTAATGTAGGACAAAGATGGCGGACCCACGTGTAGCAACATAAACTCGTATAGACATAGTCACTTTCGTAAACATAAGGTAACAAAACAAACGTATTGGTGTGCCAAATGAAAACTTATGGTAGTACAACTTTTCTTTAACATTTTATGTTAAAATATATAGTCATAAAAAGTAATGTCTATTAAATATATACAATACATTTTATATAAGCTTTTCGACATACGCCATTGCTAAGCACATGTATGTCTGTAGAAGAAAACTACAAAAAACCAAAAACAAAAACACAAATTAAGCAAAAAATTGCTGTTGCCAACAGGATATAAACATCACATAATATTTCATAACAGGAATATGGTCAACAAACAAAGAAAAACAAAGAAAAATGGACTAAGAGAACGAAAAAAAAACACAAATGACAAATGATGACAGCACTAAAATATTGAACCCAAAATAATTCAGCACAACAGTTGAAACGAGACAAAAACACGACAAAATGAAAATACGAAACAAACAAAATAGTTTTCCAAAACAGACAGAAGAGAACGAAAAAACCCCCACCAATCAGCACAAAAATATTGAACCCAAAAAAAAAATTAGCACAACAGTTGGAACGAGACAAAAACACGACAAAACGAAAAGACGAAACAAACACAATAGTTTTCCAAAACAGAAACAAGCGACGTTTCGGGAACTGCTATCTGCTCCCGTCCTCAGGAGGAGACGCACATGGTACGAAAACACAGGTGCGACTCCTGTTATGGAATATTATGTGGTGTTTATATCCTGTTGACAACAGCAATTTTTTTGCTTAATTTGTGTTTTTGTCTTTTGGTATTTTGTAGTTTTCTTCTACAGACATACATGTGCTTAGCAATGGCGTATGACCAAAAGCTTACATCAAGTCATGCACTCCCATCTTTCAAAGATAATATATACAATACAATTTGGAAAATTCTTAATTAACTTTGAAATACAGAGAGTACGCATCAATCATACAATAGGAGACAAGAAATTGATACCCTAAATATATTAGACGCCATTTTGAATAAAATAATTAACTGATTAAAATTTTCTTGATAAATCTTAAATGTTAATCCGCTCAATAAGGTTAAAGTTGGTTTGTAGGAAATACAAACAGACTTATTTCTGTCGTTTAAGCAAATCATTCTTTTAAAATTTTTCCTTCACAATAAATTTCACACAAAACCACCCATTAAATAAAATTATGTCATATAATTTATAATATTCCAACAAAAACATACTATACCTACCTTATTATTGCAAATAAAATTGCTTAAATATTAGTTTTAAATAAAAACGTGGATTTATTCGCCACAGTTGTAAACAATAACGGTCCAACTTTTCAAAATAAATAACCTTTGTTCGTGAATTTATTCTATACACTCGAACGAGAATGCTCAGGCAAGCTAGTAAGTAAAAAAAAAAAATCATAAAAACATAATCGCTCATAATCTAATACAATTAAGATATATTTCAAAACTTTCCCCAAATGGGAGTTCCTACAGCACACATTATATGTATAAATATAATTATCGTGTAAAGGAAGTTTTTGGCACGAATAATCAATTTGCGAAACGCCATAGGAACTACTGTTCGTAAACCAGATCTGTAAACACGTATACTTCATATGAAGATACTAAAACACAAAAAAAAAAAAAAAAAAAAAAGGAAATTATGGTTTTAAGTTATGATTAAATATTTTTTACGTAATTATATTTTTCATGGTTTTATTATTTTACGACTTTTTGGCATGCTTTTTTAAAAATTACATTTGAACCATACATTTATTTAATGTACATAAGACGGGCAAAAAATACTACCTAACTTATAACACAAAAAAAACAAACTAAACCAAGTTAATCATATGGCTAATACAAAAACATTTGTCTCTTTAAAATATTTGTTTACGGACTTTGATATTCCTTTCGCCTTGGCCTTCGGGCTAAAGGTTATTCACCTAGAAGTTAATATTTCCTATGGATCATCCCGGAAACGTCTAGAACATTATGTAACATTCTGGCAACTGTATGCACAAAAAACTCAATTATAATTCGAGACTTTTTGCAAATGATCTTTCGCGTAGTCCATGCAGCCAACATGCTAAGAATGTTTTGAATGTGACATTTTCGTAGAATTCCTGGAATATTCTCGGTAATAAACATGGCCATGAGCCCGAAATTGACCCGGCACAGGTGCCGTGCTCTGTCGCTACTGGACAGTTATCGAACACGTTTCAGAAAATTTAAACAATTTTGAACGTGCTCCATTTTGTGTCCACTAAGTAAGTAACCAATACATACTTCTGCGAGTTCGCCCAAACAGTAAGGTTTGGCGGAATTTTTTTTTCAGACAAAAGGTTTAAAAATATTTACACGTTCTTTGAATAATACTTTCAATGGGAAAGAATGATTTAACATAACAATTTGAGCTCGTCGTTGTCAGCCTATTGTATTCGAACTTGTCATTTTTTCTGAATAAATTCCTTACACGAATTTCTCGGTTTTGTCCAAGCTGATTTTGGCTTGTTTCCTTGTGTTTGGTTTTTGTTATCTATTCCTGAAAATTTCTTTATGATAATCAGTGTAAACAAGCAGTAGTATAGGAATGACGGTCCGAGATCTGGCTTCTGGCTGAGGTGCGAGGTGCCGGTGTCCGCCATCTTGGATTTGTGACGTCACGGCGGCAAAAATTCCTCAAAATTCCTCAAAAATGACTCAAAATGACTCAAAATTTCCCGTTTTAAGAAAAAATTTCCCGTTTTCGAGGGAAAAATTCCCGTTTCGAGGGAAAATTTCCCGATTTAGTCCTTAAAAATCCCAACGGCTAGAAATGTCCTGATAGAGGCTTAAGCATCCTTAACTCAAGCCTCAGTTAAGCCTCTATCAGGATGTGACCTTGACCTTTGACCTTGACCCCGACGGCCATCTTGGATCCACCATCTTGGATGACGTCATTTCGTTTTCTCGAACATTCCGTCATTGTGTTATCGGCCATATTGGATGATGACGTCACCGTTGCAATTTACGTTACGACCGCCATCTTTAACTTTTTTATTTATTATCCGATTTTAATGAAATTTTTTTTAAAAATTATAAAAAAAATTAAATAATAAAATTTTTAATAAAATATTTAAAAAACAAACATTTACAACACGGAGCTCGGAGTCCTCGGTTCAAACCCGGTGAGGCCAAAAAAAATTAAAAATGGCGACCGATCCTCCTCCCGTGGTGACGTTTGGCAGACTGACTCCCACCACTTTTCTTAAAGCATATATATATCGTCACCTAGTATGACGTCATGTCCGCCATCTTGTCTTCGATGCTGGAAGCCATCATCATCATTGTATCGTCGACGAGAGTGCGCTGACACCATGTTAGTTTAGTTCGTATCCGCTAGAGTGCAGTAATCATTTATTATTACTGTGACACCCGCCATCTTGAAATATGGCCGCCATCTTGAAAATCCGTAATTATTTAGCTAGAAATTCGGGAAAAATTCCAAAATTCATTAAATAAATCACTCATTAACTTACATATTGATTCGATCCGCTCCAGTCCTTGGTTCGATCCCTGAATGATGCAAAACATTTAATTTTATATAAAAAATAATAATTTCAATAAACCATGTTCAAAATTCTTAAAGAGACTTTAAATCCTCTACTACCATCATCCTATCAGACACCAAGACCACCATATTGGAAATTCGTAATTGTAATGCTAGAGATTCGGGAAAAAGTTCAAAATTCATTAAATAAATTTGTAATCTATATACTGATTGATTAGATCGACTAAGGTCCTTGGTTCGATCCCTGGCCGATACAAAACAACTTTAATTTTAAAAAAGTACCAGAAAAGTGTAAGGTTCGAAAAATAAAACACCTCAAAGTCTTTTACAAACATAATATTTATTACACAATTTCTATCCTACTACAGAATCACTTGCGAAAGCCAACAACAATCTTATAAACATTTAGCCCTGCATAGACGTGCAACGACTACTTATTAGCTCCAAATGGCTCCCAAAGCTCCAACAGCCTCCAAATGCTTAACACAGCTCCAAATGGCTCCAAATGCTCCAAACGGCTCCAAATGCTCCAAATGTCTCCAGCAGCTCCAAATGCTTGACAGCTCCAAATGCTTCAAAAGGCTCCAAATGCTCCAACAGCTCCAAAAAAAGGCTCCAAATGCTCCAATAGCCTCCAAATGCTTAACACAGCTCCAAATGGCTCCAAATGCTCCAAACGGCCTCCAAATGCTTGACAGCTCCAAATGTCTCCAGCAGCTCCAAATGCTCCAACAGCTCCAAAAAAAAGGCTCCAAATGCTCCAACAGCCTCCAAATGCTTAACACAGCTCCAAATGGCTCCAAATGCTTGACAGCTCCAAATGCATAACACAGCTCCAAATGGCTCCAAATGCTCCAAACGGCCTCCAAATGCTTGACAGCTCCAAATGTCTCCAGCAGCTCCAAATGCTCCAACAGCTCCAAAAAAAGGCTCCAAAAGCTCCAACAGCCTCCAAATGCTTAACACAGTTCCAAATGGCTCCAAATGCTCCAATTGGCCTCCAAATGCTTGACAGCTCCAAATGTTTCCAGCAGCTCCAAATGCTCCAAATGCTTGACAGCTCCAAATGCTTCAAAAGGCTCCAAATGCTCCAAATGCTCCAAACGGCCTCCAAATGGCTCCAACAGCTCCAACAGCCTCCAAATGCTTGACAGCTCCAAATGTTTCCAGCAGCTCCAAATGCTCCAAATGGCTCCAACAGCCTCCAAATGCTTAACACAGCTCTAAATGGCTCCAACAGCTCCAAAAGACTCCAAATGCTTCAAAAGGCTCCAATTGCTCCAAGAGCTCCATCTTCAATTGGTTCCAACTGATTCCTATTACTTTTATCGAACTTGGCATGATTACTAACATGTCTTTATCAGTATACATTTTGACTGGCAGTGGTAACGTTTTTTTACACCTTTAAGTTATAAGTTTTATTTAGAAATCAGATTTCGATAAATGATAGCTTCCATCTGGAAAGAAAATATATTAATTTATCTTCAAGTTTATACACATACATTTAATTTAATCCATTATTGTATGTAGCCAGCTTCCCTCAGTTCTTTGAGTATGAAGGATATTTCTTTAATGTTCGAATAGTTTCCTGCACAAAGCGATCCATGTAGTAGTCGTAGCCTGTTAACCAATATGTTAGGATCTTCCCATGAGGTATAATCAATCTCTTCTGCTGCCTTCATCATCCTTGCATGTTTATAATAAATATTATCTCTGGTGTTTATCGTTTTAACACCAACCACAAGGTCACTTTCGTCATCTTGCCAGTGATTATCACAAGCTTGATCAGGATAATTTATTTTTATACGCCGTTTCCATCGTTTTGGTCTCAAACCACCATCACAGTCTTCGCTCTTGCATGCTTTTGGTGCTTCAGTACAGTACTCAATCATGTCAGCCTCAGATGTGTCACCACAATCTTCAATCATGCCAGCTTCTGATGTGTCACCACAGTCTTCAATCATGTCAGCACCACAAACTTGATCAGGATAATTTATTTTATTACGTCGTTTCCATCGTTTTGGTCTCAGACTGCCATCACAGTCTTCGATCTTGCCTGCTTTAGGTGTTTCAGTACAGTACTCAATCATGTCAGCCTCAGATGTGTCACCACAATCTTCAATCATGCCAGCCTCAGATGATTCATCAAAGTCTTCGACCTTGTAAGCTTCAGGTGGTTCTCCATCTTTCACATTTTCATGGAGACGACTAGATATTGGAGTAAATATATTTTCATTTCTAATGTGGTTACAACTTCCTTCGTTTGTTTTAAATTTTAAATTATTATCTTGATCTAGATCAGTAATTTTAGCATTAGCTTTTTCGCCTTCGTTCCTCTTCCGCGATGTTGTAGCCCAGTCTTCGTTATCTTTATTCATCTTAATTGTACAGGTCTTGTAATGTCTATCCAAGTAATATCTTCTACCAAAGGATTTCTGACACTGACTGCAATGAAATGGTTTTTGACAAGGACCCAAATTACACTCGCTTCTCTCATGTCGTTTAGCATTCTTTCTCAAGGTAAACACCTTGCTACAGTATCTACAGTGATGACGTTTTGATACAGCAACAAATCCCGTTTCAGGATTCATATTAGTTATTGAGACTAATGCCAGATGCAAACTAAGAGTTTTAAATTAGATATATTACTTAAATAGAATTTTTTAATTATTTCATCAGCGAGAATTAATTTATCTCATTCAAAGGTACTTGTTGCAAGTAGTTCTGCTTTTCAACAACAGATGTCGCCACATGTTACTTGCAGGTAAATAATATTTAGTTCTTTTATGCGGGATGCGGGATGCTCACTAACGATCGCAAAAGAAGGATGGCTTCGCTAGACTCCAAGGAGAAGGAAGTTCGTCCATCCTGTTAGTGCTTCTTAGATTTCTCAGAGATTATTTGACTGAGTAATGATATTTTTTTTTAAATTTCCACCTGATAAAAATATTACAAGTGCTGATTTATTGGCAGAATTTCAATAATTAAATGCGACCTTGAATAAAAAATGACATGACTCATTAAGTAAAAAATTCTTCATGCAGAGATCAATTCCTAATCAGTAACCAGAAGCACCCAGAGAAAACCATCAAAATATTGTCAAGAATAATCAGGAGCACACGGAGAAAACTACCATAATATTGTCAAGAATAAACGGGAGCACACGGAGAAATCCACCATAATATTGACAAGAATAATCAGGAGCACACGGAGTAAACCACAGCAAGTTTTCTTTGATATCATAAAATTTCAGGAAAAAAATAATACTAAAAATAAAAATAAATTAATAAAAAATTAAAAAAAAAAAAAATAAAAAAAATACATAAATATATTCTGCTAGCTTGTGAACTTCTCATTGTTGAACAAAGATAGAGTTCTAGTACAAGCCAGAATTTTATGTATTTATTTTATTTTATTTTTTTTTAATTTTTTATTAATTTATTTTTATTTTTAGTATTATTTTTTTCCTGAAATTTTATGATATCAAAGAAAACTTGCTGTGGTTTTCTCCGTGTGCTCCTGATTATTCTTGTCAATATTATGGTGGATTTCTCCGTGTGCTCCCGTTTATTCTTGACAATATTATGGTAGTTTTCTCCGTGTGCTCCTGATTATTCTTGACAATATTTTGATGGTTTTCTCTGGGTGCTTCTGGTTACTGATTAGGAATTGATCTCTGCATGAAGAATTTTTTACTTAATGAGTCATGTCATTTTTTATTCAAGGTCGCATTTAATTATTGAAATTCTGCCAATAAATCAGCACTTGTAATATTTTTATCAGGTGGAAATTTAAAAAAAAATATCATTACTCAGTCAAATAATCTCTGAGAAATCTAAGAAGCACTAACAGGATGGACGAACTTCCTTCTCCTTGGAGTCTAGCGAAGCCATCCTTCTTTTGCGATCGTTAGTGAGCATCCCGCATCCCGCATAAAAGAACTAAATATTATTTACCTGCAAGTAACATGTGGCGACATCTGTTGTTGAAAAGCAGAACTACTTGCAACAAGTACCTTTGAATGAGATAAATTAATTCTCGCTGATGAAATAATTAAAAAATTCTATTTAAGTAATATATCTAATTTAAAACTCTTAGTTTGCATCTGGCATTAGTCTCAATAACTAATATGAATCCTGAAACGGGATTTGTTGCTGTATCAAAACGTCATCACTGTAGATACTGTAGCAAGGTGTTTACCTTGAGAAAGAATGCTAAACGACATGAGAGAAGCGAGTGTAATTTGGGTCCTTGTCAAAAACCATTTCATTGCAGTCAGTGTCAGAAATCCTTTGGTAGAAGATATTACTTGGATAGACATTACAAGACCTGTACAATTAAGATGAATAAAGATAACGAAGACTGGGCTACAACATCGCGGAAGAGGAACGAAGGCGAAAAAGCTAATGCTAAAATTACTGATCTAGATCAAGATAATAATTTAAAATTTAAAACAAACGAAGGAAGTTGTAACCACATTAGAAATGAAAATATATTTACTCCAATATCTAGTCGTCTCCATGAAAATGTGAAAGATGGAGAACCACCTGAAGCTTACAAGGTCGAAGACTTTGATGAATCATCTGAGGCTGGCATGATTGAAGATTGTGGTGACACATCTGAGGCTGACATGATTGAGTACTGTACTGAAACACCTAAAGCAGGCAAGATCGAAGACTGTGATGGCAGTCTGAGACCAAAACGATGGAAACGACGTAATAAAATAAATTATCCTGATCAAGTTTGTGGTGCTGACATGATTGAAGACTGTGGTGACACATCAGAAGCTGGCATGATTGAAGATTGTGGTGACACATCTGAGGCTGACATGATTG
Source organism: Bacillus rossius redtenbacheri (assembly GCF_032445375.1). Lineage (NCBI taxonomy): Eukaryota > Metazoa > Arthropoda > Insecta > Phasmatodea > Bacillidae > Bacillus > Bacillus rossius. The sequence goes on along the minus strand of NC_086338.1, from coordinate 30,826,585 downwards.
AGTACTGTACTGAAGCACCAAAAGCATGCAAGAGCGAAGACTGTGATGGTGGTTTGAGACCAAAACGATGGAAACGGCGTAATAAAATAAATTATCCTGATCAAGCTTGTGATAATCACTGGCAAGATGACGAAAGTGACCTTGTGGTTGGTGTTAAAACGATAAACACCAGAGATAATATTTATTATAAACATGCAAGGATGATGAAGGCAGCAGAAGAGATTGATTATACCTCATGGGAAGATCCTAACATATTGGTTAACAGGCTACGACTACTACATGGATCGCTTTGTGCAGGAAACTATTCGAACATTAAAGAAATATCCTTCATACTCAAAGAACTGAGGGAAGCTGGCTACATACAATAATGGATTAAATTAAATGTATGTGTATAAACTTGAAGATAAATTAATATATTTTCTTTCCAGATGGAAGCTATCATTTATCGAAATCTGATTTCTAAATAAAACTTATAACTTAAAGGTGTAAAAAAACGTTACCACTGCCAGTCAAAATGTATACTGATAAAGACATGTTAGTAATCATGCCAAGTTCGATAAAAGTAATAGGAATCAGTTGGAACCAATTGAAGATGGAGCTCTTGGAGCAATTGGAGCCTTTTGAAGCATTTGGAGTCTTTTGGAGATGTTGGAGCCATTTAGAGCTGTGTTAAGCATTTGGAGGCTGTTGGAGCCATTTGGAGCATTTGGAGCTGCTGGAAACATTTGGAGCTGTCAAGCATTTGGAGGCTGTTGGAGCTGTTGGAGCCATTTGGAGGCCGTTTGGAGCATTTGGAGCATTTGGAGCCTTTTGAAGCATTTGGAGCTGTCAAGCATTTGGAGCATTTGGAGCTGCTGGAAACATTTGGAGCTGTCAAGCATTTGGAGGCCAATTGGAGCATTTGGAGCCATTTGGAGCTGTGTTAAGCATTTGGAGGCTGTTGGAGCATTTGGAGCCTTTTTTTGGAGCTGTTGGAGCATTTGGAGCTGCTGGAGACATTTGGAGCTGTCAAGCATTTGGAGGCCGTTTGGAGCATTTGGAGCCATTTAGAGCTGTGTTAAGCATTTGGAGGCTGTCAAGCATTTGGAGGCCGTTTGGAGCATTTGGAGCCATTTGGAGCTGTGTTAAGCATTTGGAGGCTATTGGAGCATTTGGAGCCTTTTTTTGGAGCTGTTGGAGCATTTGGAGCCTTTTGAAGCATTTGGAGCTGTCAAGCATTTGGAGCTGCTGGAGACATTTGGAGCATTTGGAGCCGTTTGGAGCATTTGGAGCCATTTGGATCTGTGTTAAGCATTTGGAGGCTGTTGGAGCTTTGGGAGCCATTTGGAGCTAAGAAGTAGTCGTTGCACGTCTATGCAGGGCTAAATGTTTATAAGATTGTTGTTGGCTTTCGCAAGTGATTCTGTAGTAGGATAGAAATTGTGTAATAAATATTATGTTTGTAAAAGACTTTGAGGTGTTTTATTTTTCGAACCTTACACTTTTCTGGTACTTTTTTAAAATTAAAGTTGTTTTGTATCGGCCAGGGATCGAACCAAGGACCTTAGTCGATCTAATCAATCAGTATATAGATTACAAATTTATTTAATGAATTTTGAACTTTTTCCCGAATCTCTAGCATTACAATTACGAATTTCCAATATGGTGGTCTTGGTGTCTGATAGGATGATGGTAGTAGAGTATTTAAAGTCTCTTTAAGAATTTTGAACATGGTTTATTGAAATTATTATTTTTTATATAAAATTAAATGTTTTGCATCATTCAGGGATCGAACCAAGGACTGGAGCGGATCGAATCAATATGTAAGTTAATGAGTGATTTATTTAATGAATTTTGGAATTTTTCCCGAATTTCTAGCTAAATAATTACGGATTTTCAAGATGGCGGCCATATTTCAAGATGGCGGGTGTCACAGTAATAATAAATGATTACTGCACTCTAGCGGATACGAACTAAACTAACATGGTGTCAGCGCACTCTCGTCGACGATACAATGATGATGATGGCTTCCAGCATCGAAGACAAGATGGCGGACATGACGTCATACTAGGTGACGATATATATATGCTTTAAGAAAAGTGGTGGGAGTCAGTCTGCCAAACGTCACCACGGGAGGAGGATCGGTCGCCATTTTTAATTTTTTTTTGGCCTCACCGGGTTTGAACCGAGGACTCCGAGCTCCGTGTTGTAAATGTTTGTTTTTTAAATATTTTATTAAAAATTTTATTATTTAATTTTTTTTATAATTTTTAAAAAAAATTTCATTAAAATCGGATAATAAATAAAAAAGTTAAAGATGGCGGTCGTAACGTAAATTGCAACAGTGACGTCATCATCCAATATGGCCGATAACACAATGACGGAATGTTCGAGAAAACGAAATGACGTCATCCAAGATGGTGGATCCAAGATGGCCGTCGGGGTCAAGGTCAAAGGTCAAAGGTCAAGGTCACATCCTGATAGAGGCTTAACTGAGGCTTGAGTTAAGGATGCTTAAGCCTCTATCAGGACATTTCTAGCCGTTGGGATTTTTAAGGACTAAATCGGGAAATTTTCCCTCGAAACGGGAATTTTTCCCTCGAAAACGGGAAATTTTTTCTTAAAACGGGAAATTTTGAGTCATTTTGAGTCATTTTTGAGGAATTTTGAGGAATTTTTGCCGCCGTGACGTCACAAATCCAAGATGGCGGACACCGGCACCTCGCACCTCAGCCAGAAGCCAGATCTCGGACCGTCATTCCTATACTACTACAAGCCATTAATTATGCCCAAGATATTACGTTAAATATTTAGACTGTTTGCAATAGTTATGACCAGATTTGGAGGGATATGAATTACCTTTTTTTGTTCTCTAACCTCTATTTATTTTTCAGTTATGAGCTTATGGTTGGTGCTATAAAAACAATTCAAACAAAGGTTTTTTGGCACTACTAAGTGTTAACGAATACAATATTTTTGATATCAAAGAAGTGATTATTAAAGTGTATTTTTTTAGTTTTTTCTTAACTCAGAATCGAGATAAAATATCCAATTGTGAATCTAAACCATCCTCGAATCCCCGTGAACACACACAAAAGATTTCATCAAAATCGGTCCAGCCGTCTAGGAGGAGTTCAGTGACATACACACGCACACAAGAAATATATATATAAAGATATAAAATTGGGATGCTGGTATGTATGGCGCTAATAAACACACCGTTTGACCTATCGCCATGAACGTTTGCATATCCAAGTGTTTTTTAATGGAGAAGGTTTCTATGTTATTCATTTTTTTTGTAACTCTCTGCTAGATGGCGCTGCAGTGCATCTTCTAAACCGTTCAACCGATCGCCATGGGTAAACAAAAAATCATAGGTCACAGACATACAAACAGCAAATGTGTGTCATTTCTCTATGTCCACCACACTGTCGTATAGCGCTATCCATTTTGCTGTAACTCTCAGGACAATATATCACCCTGTGTTCAGCGCGGGCAACGCCGGGTACTGATGCTAATATATTATATAACAAGTATTTAATTATGTGTGGAAACTTAAGTCAGTTATCGTTTTCAACGTATTCATAATAAAGTGGTGTAGATGGTTCATATGTAAAATATTTGTGTTTACGATGGTTTTGCGGTCTCGGAACCACGAAACGAGAAACCAAGTAGCCTACAGATTTACCGGAAGGTGCACTATGGAAACGACCGCAATAGTTAAGTCTTTCTTCTAAATCTACTTTCAACGTGAAAACTACCGTAATAATTTCGACCTGTTTTCTAGACTATTTACACTGAAGCGGTCCTTGACATGTAAGATACGGTGCTAGCCGACAACTTACGTCATTCTGAAGATTAGAATCACTTTTTCATTTGACAGTGTTACTTTCCATACACACTTATTTGAGGTTTTTATTTCCCCTAAAATTCTTTGGAATTTTGCAGTTCTTAAAATAATTATGACGAATATAGTTGAGTTTATGCCACTGTTTCCGGCATATCGGAACATTATTTTTAATTTCATTGCGTGTAAAGTAGGTTTGAAAGGTCGTATTTACCCTCTGGAATACGCCAACGTACAAATACGTTTTATAAATACATATATTTTGTTTCGTAGATCCCACACGGAGTGGGAAATAACAGTGTGTGTATATATGTATGTGTATATATATAATACGATAATAATTCCACAATGTGTGTATATCCACGTGCATCACTGTTTACAAAAATTAGTCCTTGAAAATATTCCGAAATTCACCGCTTGTTCGCGCTTCTTCACTCCGGAATTTTAAAAAAAGATCAACTTACGAGATTTAATTAATTTATAGATTTTAGAGCATTTATAATGTCGCCAATACTTACATTTTAGTCACGATAACCTAGACTAGCAAAAAAACTTTACTATCGGAAAAAATTTATAATCCAAATTTTTGCAAAATTGTTAGTTCTTTAAATAGACCTATTGCGTATTATTTATGTAACTTTCTTAACCTAAAAAAAATCTTTAATTTTAGTTACTATCATCTTAAGACATGCGAAAAAATACCCTCCCGGAAAAAAATTAACGATATAATAGGATTTTTTAAAATGCTATGCACCTAACTTAACCTACAGTTTACATTTACATAAAAAAAATACACATAGAAAAATATTTTGTGCACTTTCACAAAAGATTCCTTTGGAAACCGGTTTGTAATACTTCAAAAAAGAAATTATTATTTTGTACAACACATTTCTAAGGTTATTTTTTTGGCTTATATGAAATACGTTTTTTCTCATTGATAATGAGTATTTATTACGAAAATTGACGCAACATGTTATATTTTAATTGATGCTTCATTCAAGCATAACTTTAAAATGTACATGAATAATTCTGCTACGTTTAAAACAATAATTTCAGTGTATTAATGCAATTGCTTGGTGTTTATTGTATTATAGCCCTACTGTGTGTGTGTACTTTATTATTTATTTATTTTATAACTGATATAGGTTTATATACCGTTAATTTTTATTATTTGAACCATTTGTAATATGATTGTATGATTTGTATTGTTGATTTATATTTAACTTCTATTGTATTAAATTGTATTTAACATGCTACATGTCCCTAATTTGGGACTAAACGGAGTGCATGAATAAATGAATAAATAAATAAATAAATTCAAAGATGTATGAATGAAGATCATTCTAGTTTCTTTCCGACTCCACGTCATTGGACATGAATCATGTGTCCCCAAAGAGCCGCTGGCTTCCTTTCAGGAGCCGCTCCTTTGTCCGGGTGGTCTCTGGGCAGAACGCCGCTCCTGGTAGACAGGCATCCCGTGACCCCAGGCCTTCTGCCCCCGCCGTGCCACGCAAGCCCTTCGCGCCGCGTCAGTGTCACGTGAGTCACAACGTTCGGTGGCTGTTCGTTTCGTCGCCCTGTGCGGACACGCGAGCACGGCTAGCCTAAGGCTGGGTTCACAATTAAAAAAATTAAGCGAGTGCATAGCAAGCCATGCACACGACCTGTGCACACGCGAACTGCGAAATCGGTTCACAATTGAATTCTTACTGTTAATTTCAGCCAATGAAATTTCGCGAACTATGCGACATCTGTTACCAGTGTTAGTAAATAAACATATTAACTTTCAAAATAACGATAATACTTTTATTATCTCGCCATTTTCTTACCACAATATGGTTAATAAATATAAACATATTTCTAGTCCCGCCAAAAAAGCACCCTCCTCTTCTTTCATTGGCTGTTGTGCCATGCGTACGCAACCGAAATAAAATATTTTCATTTCACTCCTATGCGCACGACCTCGCTCCCATGCACACGACCAACTTTCTGCTATTGTGTAACGTTAGGTTAGGAAACATGGCGTTCATATCCTATGCACACGACCTACTGTTACTGTTACTGTTATTTTTTCAATTGTGAACCCAGCCTAAGATGTACATCAAGTTCTGTCCCTGCCCGAACACGCCCGAACAATTCACCTTCGGCCAACCTCGGGTTCATTTATATACCTATATTTATGTTTCTCTGTTTATTTTAATGTAGCTATACTAACCTAACTAACCGTCCATAGTGTTTTAAAGTGTTTTAATGTAGCTAACATAACCGACCACTTCTAATAATTGAATTCATTTTTCCTGCGCAAAAATAAAACAAATCCCGAGGTTGGCCGAAGGTGAATATTCGGGCGTGTTCGGGCAGGTACAGAACTTGGTGTACCTACATCTTAGGCTTCTCCGCGAGCACACACACAGCGAAGAAGGAACGTGGCCGACGAAACAGTAAACCTACTAACACATGGTTAAGCGTTACAAGTTATACTTTCATTCGCTTCACTAAACTAGAGTGTTTGGAAATTAATACCTCGTATACACAAACATGTAATTTTTTTGACGTGATAACGTCTAATAAATCGATGAACGCCGGCTACACGCACGAAAAAGGATGACTCATTGTCCCGTTACGCTCATTGTCCCGTTACGCTGTGTTCCGTTACGATCATTGTACGCTTGCGCCGCATCTATCTCTCTTCCACTCGATTGGAACAACCATCGATTTGACTTTTTCGAGACACATTAAACTTGAAACACTCCCATTCGTTTTCTACTTTTCCTATCATCGTCCTATCCTTAACAGAAGAACACAGATTGGAAGAAGTTAAATAGCAAACATGTGTAAAAGTTATAGTTAAAATAATCTGTTCGTTAAAGTAATAAACATGTTTGAATTAATGAGTGAAAATAAAAGTAAATTTATCAATTAAATTGTAGATTTCATTTCACTCCTCCTTTGTATTCATATAAAATAGTGATAATTCAATAAAAATGATTCAATTTTATTCATAAAAGTATGCAATAATTTCATCAATGTTTTGTTATGACGTTGTCACGTTAAACTATCGTCCGTAAACCGACTTTACAGACAACTAATTTTTTTCACTGTAACCTTGATTTTGAAAAAAAAACCATAGTGCAGCATCCGTACTTTTTAAAACAACAAACTGTTAAAAATCATACATATAATATTTTGTTAAATAATTTTCTTGGTCTATATATTATAAGTACTTTTAAAGTTATTGTTTATTGTTGTGACTTCAAGATTTAACACAGTATGTTCCAAAATATAAGTTTCATTTCGCACGCCAATTCGATTATTGCGTCCTCCGACCCACACAGGACGGGATTAAGGCTTTCCTTCGCATGTAATTGTTTTGCATACGTGTATATTAAATGTTAAATTTTTGGTTAAATTTTATCGAACTCCATGCAGTTTACCAGTGTTTAAGCGTGCGTCACTATTGGACTAAGTATGGCCTATAAGCAAGTGTAGCACGCAAACTCACAATAAACTGAGTAATCCAGATCTTAATTCAAAACATTATTTATTGCTAATATGTAAAATCTAAATATTAGTAGATATTGTATTTTTTTTTGACGTGACGTCTAACAAATCGATGTACGCCGGCTGCACGCACGAAAAAGTGTCCCGTTACGCGCATTGTCCCGTTACGTTGTGTCCCCTTACGCTCATTGTACCCTTACACCGCATCTCTCTTCCACTCGATTGGAACAACCATCGATTTGACTTTTTCATGGCACATTAAACTTGAAACTTTCCCATTAGTTTCCTATTTTTTCCTATCATCGTCCTATCCTTAACAGAATAACACAGATTGGAAGAAGTTAAATAGCAAACATGTATAAAAGTTATAGTTAAAATAATCTGTTCGTTAAAGTAATAAACATATTTGAATTAATGAGTGCAAATAAAAGTAAATTTATCAATTAAATTGTATATTTCATTTCACTCCTTCTTTGTATCCATACAAAATAGTGATAATTCAGTTAAATGATTCAATTTTATTCATAAAACTGTACAATCATTTCATCAATGTTTTGTTATGACGTTGTCACATTAAACTATCGTCCGTAAACCGACTTTACAGACAACCAATTTTTTCTATTTGCCTTTAATTTCAAACTTTCTATGGTCTACGCTGCCACACGCGAATCCGTCATCTTGAAGACTTAAAACAGAAGCGCGCATGCGCATTAGACTTCAAACCGTTAATCAGTAGCAGGCACTAGGCCGAGAGTCATTTGAGCGAAATTTCGGAGAAACGATTTTCGGTCTAGTGTCTGTTTGGTCTAGCGCCTGTTCGGTCTAGCACCTGCTCGGTCTAGTGCCTGTTTGCCAGAGTTAATGCATATTCCCAGCGAGATAATTTTTTTAAGTTTTTGGTCTAGTGCCTTTCGGCCAAGTCATGTCCGGCTCTGGATGACTTTCGATCTAGTGATTTTCGGCCTGCTGCCGCGTCCCCGTTAAATTCCCGTTGCATGTTACGTAGGGCATTCAGTTGCATGCAAAAATTTCACCCACAATGCGTCTAAAGAAGTGTAACTCCAAAATAGCAGATACATGAAACAGGATTTGTGATCACGTGGTTGGACCTCCGTGAATTTGAACCCCACCTCGCATAGGACTGTCGTGTTCATGGTGGAGAGATCGTGCGAGTAGAAGGGAAAGTAAACTTTAATGTATTATCATTTTTAATGAATTTTAACAAGGGCAGTCAGTATTTTAATAAAAATTCCTTATCAATAATAAGGTCCAAATCCAGGGTTTAGTATTTTTTCAAGTCTTTTTCGCTTTTGTACGAGTTGTTTAGTTATACAGTTTAAAATTTTGGTCTGCCAATCAAATGATTCAATAATCGACGCAGCTGCTCCGGCAACGAATTCTAGCGGCGGGTGCGGAAACTACGAGTGATTCGTGTCGATAAATGTAGTCGTAAACACAATTAGCGTATAAATTTACCACGCTCGGTATTACTTTTAAGAATTCTACGTTAATTTCCGTGTCCGAGTTTCGTATTACAAGTGTATTTGCAACACAAGAATACAGCAATTTGCTCGTTACCGAGGTTACATGTTACACATCTCTGGCGAAATGTGAAAGACTCGTCCACGTGCATTATTTTTTTTGGTTAAAGTAAAATGCATGTCTGGTTTGATTTGTAACAGTAATAAAATCATCGCAAAAAGATAATTGTTTTTGAAGTTATACTTCTTTAGACGTATTGAGGTAGACAATTTATACGAAATACGCGCACATTCTGTATCGCAAATTTAATAGAATGAATTACAATGCGCACGTGCGTTTTGCGCTACACCCACGAAATGGCGGACCCGTGTGTGATAGCTTACACCCGTATACGTTCGCTTTCGTGAACATCGAAGGACGTATTAATTATGATGGTGTGCCAAATGAAACTCTATGATGGTGAAACTATCGTGGAATACACTTGGTAAACTTGAATAGTCGTAACAAGAAATAATCGAAACTTTAAAATCACATATAATTTATCAGCCTAGAGTGATGTATTATTACAAAAAAATGGCGCCAAATTTTTCTGGCGTCTCTTAATATTATAAACGATACCCTTTATTTTCCTTCTATTTTATATTTTGTAAGATTTTAGTGCATTAAAAAAAAGAAAACTTTTAATACCCACTTTAATTTTTTTGTTCTGTTTGTTAGGTGTTTGCACGTGTAGGTGATCGTAGCTAAAGTTAATGCCTGGCTATGTTAGGTCTGTTAAATAATCCATAAAAAACGTTTATTAAGTATGCGAATTCTCGCAGAAATTTTTTCTTTATTTTTTTTTAGGCAGTGTATGTTTTTATTCGCGTTTGAAATTGTGAAAAAAAATTTGAAACTTCGCGAAATGGCGTTATTTTTTCCGACCGCGGAGCTAACCGAGCGAGTGGCGTACTTCTGTCGGGAAGCCTTCTTTTCACAGACGAGAGAGCCAAAACCCGAAGTTACCCGAAGTTCATGATTTTTTCCCGTATCTTTTATGTAGATCTTCCTAACCATATCAACCGTCCACAATGTTTTAAAGTATTTATTATGTAGCTAACCTAACCTAATTGACCATTAGTATCCTTTTATCAACACCGCCATATTTATTTACAATGAACAAAAAAAAAATTGGTTGTCTGTAAAGTCGATTTACGGACGATAGTTTAACGTGATAACGTCATAACAAAACATTGATGAAATGATTGGATACTTTATGAATAAAATTGAATCAGTTTTATTTTAATAATAATAGAATAAATACTTGAAATTATACTAGTAATGAGATTGTTAAAATGCAAGAATAATTAACCTTTATTGCCGAAATTGTTGTTGTAATAAGCAATGAAAACCACATTAACTTTTCACTTCACTTTATAAACAGTCGAGTGGAAGAGAGATAGATGCGGCGCAAGCGTACAATAAGCGTAACGGGACACAGCGTAACGGAACAATGTGCGTAACGGGACACTTTTTCGTGCGTGCAGACGGCATTCAAGACGTTGTCTCGTCAAAAACCAAAGATGCACTATCGGGCGTTTGGCTCTCTCTTCAGTGAAAAGAAGGATTCCCACTTCTGTTGCGTTCAGGAACGACCGAGGGTCTGTGAAACAACTGATTGAGAGACTGCCCTTGCTCGCGTGTGCTGACAGTGTAAAAGGGAACGACGACCTTTGCCCCTGTTGTGCAACCGTCCGCCGACTATGAACCTGCCGCGTCAGCAAACGGGAAGGAGTTCTGGCGACGAACGCCCCTTGAGGTCACGAGTTTCCGCCACGGCGGAGGTCAAGGACACTACTTGTCATACGTGGTTGGCTAGCTCATTGCACTTTGTTGGTCGGGAAGCCTTCATTTCACAGACGAGAGAGCCACACCCGAAGTTCCCCGAAGTTCATGCTCGCTTTTATTTTTCCCCGTTCTTACTCATTGTATAAACAGGTATGGCATTACATTTTGCGGTCGATTAGGATAGGTTAGCTACATTATAAATACTTTAAAACATTTTGGATGGTTGGTTATATTAGGTAAGTATAGCTACATTAAAAATACTGTAAAATAATTTTATGGTCGCTTAGCAAATAACTTTTTTAATATGTAGCTATCCAGGGCTAGGAAACCGTTTACATGATTTCACAGTATCTTTAATGTAGCTATCCTAACCAAATCAACCGTCCACAATGTTTTAAAGTATTTATAATGTAGCTAACCTAACCTAATTGACCATTAGTTATCATTAATTGTCCAAAATAAAAATAAAAACCGAAGATGCACGATCGGGTGTTTGGCTCTCTCGTCTGTGTAAAAAAAAAGGCTTCCCTTGTTGGTCAAGGAACTAAATGAGACGTCAGTTGCCGCTGAACATTGACACTGAACTACCTGATCGCACGCAAATGTATAGGACCTCCCTTGCATTCATCGTTCTTTCACTAATATTTTCAAACAGATATTCACCATGTGTAATTAACATGGTGTAACAAGTCGCCCACGTGTTCGTAATTGTTATCACTTGCTCAACTTGACTAAGAGTGATATCTGTTGAAAATATTTGTTACAGAAACAGAAAAAAAGGGAGGTATTAAAATTGAAATTTCAGAAATAACAATAAAATAATAAATATTCAACATGGCCGAGTTTTTGGTCAATTTTCTTGTCCTTACAATTATATGAGGCCTATTCCTTTAAACCTATCACGCTAGCGCTCATGACTGTTTTGTCCCCATTTTCCTAACTAGATAATTGCTAAACGCTATTCTCGAAGTGTAGAAGGTCATGCAAGCGATAATTATGAACTCTTGCGTGACTTTAAATATATATTTCGATAGTATTTAGTAAATATATTTTGAAAAAAAAAAAAATTGGGACATAAACACTGCGAAAGAGCTACCGTGAAGGATTTACAGGAAAAACCATAAAGTAATTGTATTGACAAGAAAATGAAATAATCAATATGCCGCAAGAGATCGAGCCATAAGTTTGTTCCATTGGGGTTCAAGGTCAAATATCTGAGTGCGAAAACTAAAAGAAATAATGCCTCAGAGTTTGGCAGTGTCTGGCGCAAAACTTTAAATATTTTTTTTTAATGAATTATAATTCAATTATGCAAACATAACCCGTTTTTGGGGTACGATTATGCTCAAGAAAGCATCGGCTTAATACGTGAAGATTATATTTTCCATTTGGTCGAACATCATGCGTTATATATATATATATATACATACATACAAGCACATTAATTATAGCTCAAAGAAATTTTACTTTTGTGTAAAAAAAAACATTTCGCCACCATATCTACGGTAGTGTTTAAGGAAAGCGCGTGTAAAACTCGTCGCAACGTAAGCTAAATAAAGCTTTTTTTAAAAAAAAAACATATACATACAATTACTTAAAATTAGCAACACGACAAAAACTCAGTGGGTGTGATCCGTCAGGACTCACAATGAATTGGTGAAGACCACACGAGCGAGAACTTCGCAGAAGAAACGCCCCGTGCTCAAACATTGAGCAGATTATTTGCTCAACTGTCGAACATTTGCTTCATGACGGACATGCAGCTGGTGCGACATGGAGGCTATGAATTCTCACAGCACCCAGGGACGTAACTAGAAGGGGGGCAGATGGGGGCTTGTGTACATGTCACCGCATTTGTGGTGGGGGGGGGGGGGGGGGGGGGGGGCCTAAACAGAGTAATTTTTATTTACTTGAAAAACGTATAGTTTGAACACAAAAATGTTGGAAGGGAGATGAACTGAATTATTTGTATTAAAAGATACATACGTGTATATAATCAAATGTTTAAAAAGAAGAAAAAAACTATTTTTTTTTTTTGCGTTTCATGAAACATGCGATGTATTAAAAATGAAATGACTGGAAATATAAATATTTATTTGCAATCAAAGTTAAATCAAAAATATTTGGAACAGTGGAATTAATATGTGGGGGCGATATGAGGTGTTGTGGAGAAAGGTTGTGGTTTAGTTAGTTTTAAACAAATAAAGGGGTGCCAAGATGAATTCTTACTCCTGGTGGAAACTAGTCTAGTTACGTACATGGGAGCACGTTGTGTGCTCCTGTTTCAACGCAGTATCTTAGTGTCTAATGACAGTTTTTTACAAGTGCATTCACTACAATCATTACAGCCTGTAGCCTAGTTGTTGGTGCGATCTCAACGTTTTCAGTTATAGAAACTCTCAACAGCTGGTAAGCTTGGCGTTTGTTAACGTTTCATTGCGTAAGTTGTTTTTAAAGAAATTCTTCAATAGTCGGTAAATGACCCTTCACAGCTTTTCCGGAAACCTTAATAAACCTGAATTTTTCAAGGTTTTGGGAAAACCTAATTTTTATTGAAATAATAAAGTACTAAAAGTAAATAGGTCTTAGATGAAGGCTACATACGAACAGTTAATGAAAAACTGTAAACCACGTGATTTCATGCTTCAGTACTCGCTAGGAATGACATAAATATTTGCCTTTAAGTTCATAAAAACCATTAAATAAAGACTTATATAGTACAAAATACTTTTTTGTTTAACATGGTTATGTTTTAAATTAATTTTTAAAAAATCATGTGAAAAAACACGAAGTATTCGAAGCCAAATGAGTGTGTCGATTGCTCAGGGCGAGAAAATATGGTTAACTTGTTCTCGAGATATTGCTGTTTCCGAATACCTTCTTAAATGTGACTTTAGACTACAGAATACTTGAAAAGTGGATCTGAAAGGATGACAGACTTTTTTTCTACCTTTCAAAGTGTTGTAAGTATCCTTACAGAATCGCCGATGCAGCCTTTCGTGAAAGGACGTGTAGCTATAGTCATTACGAGTATCATTGTGTCATTTGAAATGTTTGTGCCCACCTATTTTAGGTAAAAAATATGACCAAAGTCAACTGCTTAGCCAACCAACTGCTATCTACGTCCTTCATGTTAACCTTGACGTCAACTGATTAACTTGAACATGTAAGAATTTAACATTTTATGCTTACAGAGAGTGAAGAACTCGTATAAATGCACACATAACTGCTGAAAAAAAAATTTTTTGTGGGTACACCATGTTGTGTTAGCTTTGAAAATATTCAAATTTTATTTAAAGGCTAGTTTCTCACCGAGTGCAGTCTTGAAATGGAAGGTTATCCTCTGTTAGACTGCATCGGTATCGACTAAAATATTTTGATTCTTGAATCACTTTGCTTTATAGAAGTTTTTCATTGTAAAGTTAAAATTTTAAATAAATACAGCAATTTTTTTAAATTTCCATGAAACTTTTATTGACACTTGAATGAATGTTCTAACCCCATAAATGGCAAGCTAGAGAACTGCACCAGTCTGGAGTTTTACTGGATGGACTAAAACGGGCAAATAGTGAGCGAGTCATCGTTATTTAACTGAGCGAGTTTGTTTTCAACGACTGTATTCGCAGGGAAATAGTAAGTAGACATAATTCATTTAATAGACTCTCTAGGAAAATGACTCAAACATTTGAAACATACATCGTGGCAATATTATAATTTGTGACGTCGAAATTTCAGTCATCAAAATCAGGGACAAACAATTCTTTTGCAAAAACTAAATTTCATTACTATAGTAGCAATAACGTTCAAATATTTTTTTTTTAAAAATTCTGTCATTCTTTAGTGTTTTCTTTCTGGCAAATTTAAGACCAGCAATGTTGTAAGTTGAATTTAGTTACTAACAGGAACATTTTTCAAAAGCTATTACCAAAATGTTACATATAGCTTGAATGAACTAAATGTACAGAGCAACACCCGAAACTTTAGCGTTAGGCTTATATAGACTTTGCCATGTAATTTGTCTCAAATTTGACACTTATGAAAAAAGTTGTACCAGTCGTCTAGGTGACAGTGTGAGTGACAGGTGAGAAATGGGTACAACTGAGAGCTGTCAAAATCTGAGACAAGCTATACGACACAAACTATATCATCCTGTTGGACGCGAATGAATTTCGGCAGCCAAGCGCACTTTTCCACACAATGGCTGCGGGAGCGTGGGAACTTCATTGAATGCCAAGGATGCTAAACAATTCTAAAGGTATTTTCAGAACCACACTTTCTACTGTCACGCAACTTAAAAAAATTGGTTGTCTGTAAAGTCGGTTTACGGACGATAGTTTAACGTGACGTCATAACAAAACATTTATGAAATGATTGCATACTTTTATGAATAAAATTGAATAATTTTTATTGAATCACTATTTTGTATGGATACAAAGAAGGAGTGAAATGAAATCTACAATTTAATTGATAAATTTACTTTTATTTGCACTCATTAATTAAAATATGTTTATTACTTTAACGAAGAGATTATTTTAACTATAACTTTCATACATGTTTGCTATTTAACTTCTTCCAATCTGTGTTATTCTGTTAAGGATAGGACGATGATAGGAAAAGTAGGAAACGAATGGGAGTGTTTCAAGGATGATGTGAAGGAAAATGGCTTACCCAACACCAAGATGCAGTCAAAAATTATATATTTGCGCCACGGACTCTGCAGCAATGCTAGGAGGAACGGGTTAGCAAAGAGCAATGAAAATGTTACATTGAAATGCATGAAAACAGAATTACGCCACGGACTCGGTCGCAATGCTAGGAGGTTCAGGTTAGCAAAGAGCAATATAAAATGAGCGTAACGGGACACAGCGAAACGGGACAACTTGAGTAACGGGACACTTTTTCGTGCGTGTATCCGGCGTTCATCGATTTATTAGACGTTGTCACGTCAAAAGTGCTGTGTGATTAGGCATTATTTTCATCCTTGCACGCCAGGCATTTCAGCCTGCAATCGGCAAACCGGCTCCTTCTCCCGGAGATGTTTGGTGCGAGATCGCTGGAAGGTTCTCGCACCAGCCACGAGTCTTGGGAGAAAAGTTCTCGACGCAATCTCTGTGCTTCCCTCGCGTTGCCGTCCGCCAGCCCGTATGTGATGCATGACGGCCTTCTCTTGGTCCGCGTGTGCGCATTCACCTCGCTGAAGACACACAGCAGATGACGACGGTGGCTCTGAACTGCCCGTTTATACCGTTCGCTGGGAAGCACACTCTAGCGCATACATTGTTACGGTATCGTGTGTTTGTCTAATTTCGTTCCTATCACCCACTAATATGGGAAGCCTATGATGTACATCAAGTTCTGTCCCTGCCCGAACACTCCCGAATATTCACCTTCGGCCAACCTCGGGTTTATTTATATATATTTATATTTCTCTGTTTATTTTAATGTAGCTATACTAACCTAACTAACCGTCCACAGTGTTTTAAAGTGTTTTAATGTAGCTAACCTAACCGACCACTTTTAGTATTTGAATTCATTTTTCCTGCGCAAAAATAAAACAAATCCCGAGGTTGGCCGAAGGTGAATTTTTGGGCGTGTTCGGGCAGGGACAGAACTTGATGTACATCTTAGGCTTCTCCACTAATATACGTACCATGAATTTTGAAACAATTCGTATAATGAATGCTAGTCATTCTGAACACCATTACATCCCTGCTATCAGTTGGTAAGCTGTAATTAATTATACGAAAATTATTTTAGTCTGAAAACGGTATCAGTTGTTATAATTGCGTTTGCGTTATCATTTTGTGAAATTTTGACCAAAGATAATGGGCATAAGTTTTTCTTTTAAAAAATATCAGTTTAGCTGCACTCCACTGTATATGTGTAATTACAGTGTTGAAAGTTCAAACCTGAAAGTCTGTAACTAAGGTGGCTTAAAAGAGATGTAAAATGTTTTCGCGGGGCTGTAATCCTGTGGAAGGCTGTTATGCTGCCCGGCCGTGCGGCGACGTGGCAATGGTTAGGTGAGTGCTAGCGAATGGCGTCTGAGTGATGCCGGACTCTTAGCCTTCCGCACCTTCATGTTTCTTCGTAGTTAACTTTAAAATTCTCGTTTGGTGTATTATTTGCTCTCTTAAATAATTTGTTTTAAAAACTTGGTGTTATTAACGTGTAATGAGTTGAGCACTACAGTTTCCTTTTTATTTTCAAGTATAAACTCGGTATTTTGTTTGTATCACGATCCTTGTCTTTTCATGTTTATGATGACGTTAGAGACTTAAACTAAATAATATTTAAAATCAGTTTCGAGGTAGTGAATGTTCTTAATAATTTTTAAAAATGAAGTTGTGGAAGAACTAATGACGTTTGGTATCACTGGGTGGCCTGGGGGAAATGATAAGAATAATGTTAATGTGTTAGTTCTAATAATGGAATATTAATCTGAATGTTAGTATGTTATTTCTGGGTATTTAAGGCTTGTAGCGGACATGGAAGGTGCCACATCATTTGTCAGCTCTATTTAATTGTTATCAATAAATGTTATGTGTTCTATTGTTTTAAGGTTTATATTATTTATTTTCTCAGTATCCTGATTTTCTATTCTTGTATAAGAATACACCTACTAAGATCAATCCTCTGTGAAACGCTCTATGGCTAGTTAATTTTTTGAGTTTATAATTTATCTGAGCTACATTTTTTGAAGAATAGAACCCCCCCCCCCCCCTCCCCCCTGAAAGTGAGACGTGACAATATTATAAAAGTTTAACTTAGACTATTTTAAACAAATCATACATAAAATTGAAGGTAAAATGTTTTACAGATATTCCATATGTGCACCTTTAAGTTGGATGTATTCCGTATTACTAAAGTCCAATTCTTCCCAAACTTAAGACATCATGTCCGGAGTAATGGAAGCAAAAATCGCATGGAGTTATGTCAGGTGAACGTGGAGGCCAGCGAAAAAGAGCTCTGTCATCTCGACAATTACGATCAATCCAACAGTCAGGGACTTCGCTGTTCAACCACTCTCGCACAAAGAGATTCCAATGGGGAGGGGCTGCATCCTGTTGCCAAATAAAATTTTACAGGTTCACCCTCTACTAATTGGGGAAAGAGAAATATTTTCACTCTGCAAGCGAGAAAACAACAAAGCAGTATTCACACGCATGCGCTTATCTGAAACTCTTTGAGTTACTCTTTAATTGTGACTTTTTACCAACACTCTGCAGCGCTTACAGTTGGAACTATTAAATTTTATAATTGGGACATTATTTTACAGACATACTGTACTTCTGCCGCTCTTGTAGTTTATCAAGTAGTTGGGCAAACTCAAGCTAGCTTTACAATCAAAGCAAGGAATGCAACGAAATAATGCTGGTTACAAATTCTCCACGGATATTCGTAAATTAGCTAGTAATATTTTCGTAACTATACGGGTGTTGACTTCAATTTCTGTGAACATGAATCAACAGCAATGATCTTATTTTGTAAACAAATCTATCAAGAGTCTACAGCGAAAGTTTTTTTTTTTTTCCTTCCGCGTGTGAGCTTACTTTTATTACAAATAAACACGGGACTATGAAGTCTGAATCTGGCGTAATTTCTTCTGAAATCCAATTATCTGAGACTACGATGAACTCTTCGGTTCGTTCAAAGTCAATTCTTTGCGGTTGTAAAAGTTTGTGAATTTCCTGCAACTTCAAACAGTGTCCGACGCCGTGCCTCTTAGAGAGAGAAGGAACAAACTGAAGGGATGATATGAGATCGACCTTCGCTCTCCAAATGTGTACCTTAAGCGAGGCGACCAGCTATAAATAGCGTGGGACTCAACTGCTGCGCGCCGTGCGTCAGATTCCACTTACTGAGCACACCGAAACAAGCGTTCCTGTACGTTCTTAGAATGATTCTTGAAATGGGAACGATCGATTCAAACCCATGAAGTAGCTTGGCTTCTGGGTTGTAGCCGTGTCCTTGGCGTATAATTCACCGACGTAGGTGGGTAACTGCTCCCTGATGGTGGCGATTGCAATGTCGACCGAACACGTCGGTGAATTATTCGCCAAGGACGCGGCTACAACCCAGAAGCCAAGCTACTTCAGAAAATGGCCTGAAAGCCTGCGAACATGATTTAAACCCATGTCTTGGACATGGGCCGTTGCCTTTGTCGTTGTTTACAGGTTTTCATGGAAAAAAATCTCAAGAATGGACAAAAATTAAATTAACACGAATACATTCAACACACGGAGAACGAGCCAATTATCAGCTGATGTCAAATGTTACCTGCGTGAACAGCATAGATTTATTTTCGTGGAAGGAATTCGGTCAGAAAAAACGTACTCACCGCAGACGAACACAATTCTGGCAAAGATGAGACAGTTGCAACAACATCAGAAAAAACACAGAAAAAAAAATCAACCTTGGACATCACAACAATGCGCATGCAAACCCAACGATGAAACTAAACGGATTATCTGGACAATACCACGATGGCAGCAAATATTAATTTCTACAACGTGATGGTTGCGACGTTTCAGAAACTGACATCTGCGATTTTCAGCAGGAACCGACAGACAGATCGGTCTGCGCATTACATTTCTATAGAACAAACCGAACCCATAATTTACTTTCAACTATGTCATTCAAGGCTGGACTCCAATCGACCCAAACACTTACACGTGGCCAGTTAAGGCGATAAGCGCACAACAATACAAGCACAGAGGCCTTTTAAACAATGGTAGCTTTAGCTTGAGTTGATGTAGTTTCTGTGTTCAGTCGGAAAAAAAAGTTTTATTTTTTCGTAATAACATTTGTAATAGCGCAGGTATTTTTAAATCGACTGTATAAATGAATTGTTTTTGCTTGGGAAAGTGCACCGTAATTTTAAAGCATAACACCATGGTATCAACATAAACATTTTCTATATAATCTATGAAAGAAATGTGAATTTTATTATTTATTAAATAAAGTTAAAAAAACGGCGTAGTGCGTGCGACATTTATAGCTTTTGATTAGTCATCAGAGTGTTAGAGAACAGTTAACTCTATTGATATTTATTACGCGCTTGCTAAATGCTTAAAACAATTTACAATTGTAGTAATATAAAAGGGGCTCATGGCATAGGGTTCAGTGTCGAGGTGAGGTGGGGTCAATGACCGACGGACCTCTGTCGTCACAACGGCCTTATGTGTGTCAAATTTCCTCAAACTTCCTCAAAAAGAACTAAAAATTTACTTATTTCGAGTAAAAAATTCATATTTCGAGGAACAAATTCATAATTTGATGGTAACATTTACCCGTTTTATTTTTTTTTCTCCTGCAATGGGTCAAACATTTAGTGGTAGATCACTAGCGGTGAATCATTCTACTACACAGGAAATGAAGTCGAAGTCATCGCACTCGTCATCACCAACGCCTACATCACCTATAATGTCACCAGAATCATCACGTGCTGGAAAATATGAGTGTATGAAGACTTCCCCCCGATATAAACCTTCTGTGTGACAGATGTGGAAAGTTTTTGGCGGGGCGAGACAATTTTAACTTCCATATTGTAAAGTGTAACGGGAAAACTAAATGCAAATCCGAAATTTTGTGTAGATATTGTAAGCAGAAGTTTGCAAGCAGCAGTAGTGCTCGGCGACATGAACAACATCATTGCCTTGTGAATCCTACCTCCAAGTCACATCAGTGTGATAGGTGTGGAAAGTAGATTTCGCGAGGCGATAGTTTGAATGTGCACATGAGTCGCTGCAACATATAATTTGATTCTTATGAAAGCACCCAGGCCAGCACAAACTACTATGAGACTGGCCTCCAGTTTACGAGATCTCGCCGGCTTCCTGATGATGATGTGTTTTTCAAGTGAAGCATTTGGAAATGATTGTTCATTAACTGTGTGAGTAATAGATATTCACCTAAAGAGATTTAACTTGAGGATATACCACATGGCGGAATGTCCGACTACAAGAACCTGATAAAGAACATTTTCTTTCATGATATGTTTTCGCAGCTGAATCCAGAACCACCGAATATTGTTGGACGTAATTGAAAGTGTAAGAACTTGATCCTGGCATAATTTACCTAGCTGTATCAGTGATATATATAGTAAAATAAAGCTGTGAGCCAAATTCCAGCATTTGTTGTTAATTCTAGATCCTTCTCATTTCATTTACTTCTCCTTTTTTATAACATTACATTATAGATGTTGCTTCAATATTGTTACTCAATAATCGTATGAGTTCTAATGCCATTAACTTGTATGTATGTAGCTTAGCGGCAATGCTTATGCCAAATACATGTTCAATCCTTCGTAAAAATAATATATTTATGATCTACATATTTAAGGTTTAAAGTAATGTTTAGCCTGTATGGTTTAACTTCTTGATTCGTGCAAGTTTTGTAAATGCTTATACATATGACTTTATATATATTGTTGTTGTGTAGATCTACCAACATGTTGAGTAATTTTTGTCTTTACGTTCGTATTATGTGGGTAACGAGAGTTATTATCAGTACTTATAATATGAATTGGTGGCATAGTAGTTGTTATTTAAGTAAGAAATTTTATTCGGAATCTCTACAGCATAATCATTACAGGTATTTTCATTGTGAACAAGGACAATTAAAATGGGCGATATGTATCGAGTATTTCTTTTTGCTGGCCTTGCATTTCATACACTTAAGGTGTATAAGGGAAAAGGTTGATAAAAATGCGATGGACATAGATCTTATGGCGTAGACTGTGATATTATATGTTGACTTTGCAGTTCTTTTGATCTTAGACGATATTTATGTATGTGTTTTATGCCTGGGTTTCTGAATGATTGATCGGAAAAGTATTTTGGATTGGAAACATACCTCTTATAATTTACTTTTCTGGTTGATATAGTTGGTATTTGAGTAAAGTTGGGTGTAATTTATGTATGCTACGATCCCTCCTCCTCCTCCTCCTCCTCCTCCTCATATTTGTATCCATATGTTATGGTCCCTCCTCCTATTTGTATTCATATGCAATGACTCGACCAGAATGTTAGATCGGACTTTGTTCATATCTTAAGTATTATATATTTAGTTGAAGATGTTATATTGGTTTATCCTGTGGTTAAGTCGAGATGTGCTCTTATTTTTTGTATGGCAGGATGTGATTGGTTATTTCTGTAAGTGGTATTTGACTCAAAATTATTATTTACTGCAAGAAACATTCAAAGCATGAAAGAAAATACATAATTAAATGTTTAATTTAAAGAGTTTGTAAGCTGGTGAATGTTGGGTACTGCGGGGGGCTGAGGAATAGGAATGTATGTTATGGTTTGTAGATATAAAACTGTCTTTTGACTGATGTTCATGTTGGATTGTTGGGTGGACCTAGTACATATTTACTATGATGTAGTTAATGTTTGTGTATGGTAAATATTTATGGAATTATAGTAAGTAGTATGATGATGATGGGCTGGTACTTGATAGTATTAAATTTGGCTGCTTTGGAACAATGGCTAGAGTATAGTTATGCACGATTACGACTTTGACTGATATAAAGGGATGGAATGCTACATAACACTATATATTTTGTAAGTATTATGTCAGTAGGTTAGGTGGGAATGGCAATTATACGAAAAATACAGTGGATAATATTGCACAAATATGCTGGTGTAAGATTGTGATTTGAAATAGTATTAATTATTTATGGTTCCGCGTAGATATAGTGGCTGGGAGTTTTGAAATTAAATGAGGTGTGCAAAGTCCTATACAGATGTTAATATTTAAGAGGATGCTAGGCTTTTTTTATTAATAATAGATCATGGCAGTTGGAGAAGATGTATTTTAGTTGTGTTTACCATACCAAGAATTATCTCATGATTGAATTGGTCAGGTTATGAATCTGCTTTTTCTAGATAGTTTCAAGAATTCTAGGATAGTTGAATGATTTGGAGTAGCAGAGAGAGAGACAGAGAGAGAGAGACCCTGTGTAAGCTGAGTCCTAAGTAAACATGTTGATGATGTGAAGAGTGTCGTAGTGGGGGTAGGGGTTGGCTTTATATGTAGGGATGTGGGCGGAATTAGTAGCTTAGTTGTCATCCTGACTCCGAAGAGTGAACATTGCTTGGGAGCTCTCTTTCTTCTTTAACTACAAAGACATCTGGCGAGAGTATGGATCCTGCCCCTAGTTCTTCGAAATCCAGTATGAAGCAAGAATCTCCATTGAAGCATCGGTGTCCGCACTGTAATATGATGTTCTCAACAAGTTTTAATATGAGACGTCATGAGAAGAGTAATTGCCTGAAGAATCCGTCTCGCACTATTGTTTTCTGTAATGAATGCCAGAAGAAGTTTACTCGCAACGATGACTTGAAAATACACCTGAAGATATGCAAAGGAAGAGCTAAGCGGTCGAAAGTTAGGACATCAGCACAACAGCGTTACATTGATTTTGAAAATAGCACACCAAGTTTAAGTGTAGCACCATCGGTCTTGGACACAGCTAACCGAGACATGGAAGGCACATCAAATAGACATCCTTGCAACTACTGCGACATGATGTTTGCATTTGCTCATGATACAAGGAGGCATGAGAGAAGTAAATGTATGAAGAGTCCCTCTCGTATAAAGATTCAGTGTGTTAAGTGCAATCAGTGGTTTACTCGCATTGATAGTTTGAAAAGACATATGAAGATTTGTAAAGGTGCACAGCATGTGAACGTTACGATTCCTCAATTTAAACTAGAGGTACCCATGTGCACAGGCTCCAGCATTAAAGGAGATCAGCAGCAACAACCACCCGCATCGTCATCTGGACATAAATATAACACTATGCTTGGTCAGTTACAGACAACTGATAATGGATTTTACTTGGCGCAATCTGCATTTGGAGGAGTTCTGAAAGACTATTATTATCTAAATACTTTTAGTGAGGCCAAAGATATCTGCACTTTTCTGAGTGATATTGAGCAGAATATAATACAACAGATTATGGATGATACAGCATCGCATGGGCCTTTAAAATATAACTTATGGTTGGATTGTCTATATGGTAAACCGGAGCCGCACGAGAATCGAGTGAGCAAGCGTGCTTTCAAGACATCGGCTGCTGCAATTTATACTTCAAACGATGTGAAACAGTCAGTTAAACAGAGTATTGAAAAACTCTGCAAGGAAGAAGAAGAATATATGGGTAAAGGATCTGGTTGGACGCTGAATTCGGTGAACCGTCTGGAGCTGAGAATTAGCCATTTCGACCCACTAGATAAATAGATGTATATATCTGTATGTAAAATACTATGTATATAATAAACTTTATAAATAAAATAAATTTTTCATTCATACTATGTTTTTTTTTATTTCCCTTAATTTATCCTGCTTAATTTATGGTGACAACTATAAAAATAAGGATGCATACATGGCCATAACTTTTGCTATTAAGATTAATGATATATATGGATACTTAAATATTGTTTACATGAGATACTGAGTTACAATATAAAGAAAATGTAAGCGAACCTTAAAACACTCAAAGAAAACATAAGTGTAGAGGAAAGCCCTAAAAGAACTTGTAGTCGCAAATGAAAGCCCCTCATAGAAATTGTAAGCGCAAATGAAAGAACATTAAGAAAATGTAAGCGCAAATGAAAGAACATTAAGAAAATGTAAGCGCAAATGAAAGCCCTCAAAGAAATTGTAGTTGCAAATGAAAGCCCTCCAAGAAATTGTAAGCGCAAATGAAAGCCCTCATAGAAAATGAAGGCGCAAATGAAAGCCCTCAAAGAAATTGTAAGCGCAAATGAAAGCCCTCAAAGAAAATGTAAGCGCAAATGAAAGCCCTCAAAGAAATTGTAGGCGCAAATGAAAGCCCTCATAGAAAATGAAGGCGCAAATGAAAGCCCTCAAAGAAATTGTAAGCGCAAATGAAAGCCCTCAAGAAAAATGTAAGCGCAAATGAAAGCCCTCAAAGAAATTGTAGGCGCAAATGAAAGCCCTCAAAGAAATTGTAGTTGCAAATGAAATCCCTCAAGGAAATTGTAAGCGCAAATGAAAGCACGTAAAGAAAACATAAGCTATGTAAGTCAGTTTGAGTGCCACAGTGCACAAGTCCTGCAGTATGACTTTGGTATATGGGCTGTTATAAGTTTAATAGTAATACTAGGAATAATTTTTTTTTATCTTAGTTTTTTTGGGATGATCACGTGATGCTCATTACGAATAATTAATCTACATACTCTAGCAGCGGATGAAAGATAGTATGATTATATAATCAAGTATGGGGGTGCATACATGAGATGATAATACAATATGTTGGTGGTCAAGATTAAAGTTGGTGATAACAAAATCTAAGATGGCGGCGGTGTGGATATGTTATAAGTCAAATGTGATGATATAGTCCAAGATGGTGGGAAGTTCAGTGTGTCTACAGTAATGTGATGACATACCTCAAAATGGCGGGAAGTTCAGGGTGTCGACAGTAATGTGAAATGTGATGTACAAGATGCCAAAGGTTAAGATAGGGTTGGCGACAAGAAGGTGAACATAAATGATGTAATCCAAGATAGCGGAAAGTTCGAGGTTAGGGACACACTTAAGATGTTATAGGTCAAGTGAAGACGATATCGTCCAAGATGTCGTTCGAAAGGAGCTACAGTGATGACAATACAATATGTCTGCCTACAGAAGATGACATATATATATATATATAATGATATAATCATAATGATAAGTATGGGTGCTTGGTGTCTTAACGACAACTGCAACATGTAGGAGTGGGGCACTATATTACGAGATAGGGGTGATGTCATAATTCAAAATGATCGAAAGTTCTATAGTCCAAGATGGCTTTGGAGCTGGTGATGACGACATAGTCCAATATGATGTTCATGATGTCATAGGTTAAAGGTGAGGATTAAAAAATCCAATATGGCTGCCTTCAGAAGATAAAATTACTATGACTGTATAATGAAAATATCAACACATAGGAGTAGGGTGCTCGATTGTGTGGTGTTAGGTGTGATTACATAATTCAAAATGGTTGAATCTAAGATTGTAGAATTCTAAATGTCAGTTGGGGCCAAGGTCATACAATATGGCGATGGTTATGTGACCGTAAAGAAAAGTGTAATGCATGTAAATGGTATGATGTCGTCGTAACGAAAAGTACAACATAGGAGCGGGGCGCTCGATTCAGTGGTGATAGGTGTGATTTCATGATTAAAAATGGCGGGTGTTTCTATAAACTAAATTGGTGATTGTATAATATTAATGTGAAGGTCTTAAATCTTAATCCATAAGTCTTATCAGTGGTGATGTAATCGAGACAGTAGAAAGTTCTAGAAATCAAAAATGGTGAATGGAAATGATGTAATCCAAGATGGCAGCCGGAAATGACGTAATACTATATGGTAGTCGGGTCATCCAAGATGGCGGTCAGATATGATGTAATACTATATGATTGCATAATAATAATGGAATGATAGAGCATGCGAAAATTGAATCCAAAATGGCGGTCGGAAATGATGGTGACCGGATAGGACATAATCCAAGATGGGGGTGCGGTGATGTCATCTATGGGTGGGTAGGTAAGGGGGATACCAACCCGCTATCCGGAGATGGGAGGGTAGGTAAGGGGGATACCAACCCGCTATCCGGAGATGGGAGGGTAGGTAAGGGGGATACCAACCCGCTATCCGGAGATGGGAGGGTAGGTAAGGGGGATACCAAGCCGCTATCCGGAGATGGGAGGGTAGGTAAGGGGGATACCAAGCCGCTATCCGGAGATGGGAGGTTAGGTAAGGGGGATACCAACCCGCTATCCGGAGATGGGAGGGTAGGTAAGGGGGATACCAACCCGCTATCCGGAGATGGGAGGGTAGGTAAGGGGGATACCAACCCGCTATCCGGAGATGGGAGGGTAGGTAAGGGGGATACCAACCCGCTATCCGGAGATGGGAGGGTAGGTAAGGGGGATACCAACCCGCTATCCGGAGATGGGAGGTTAGGTAAGGGGGATACCAACCCGCTATCCGGAGATGGGAGGGTAGGTAAGGGGGATACCAACCCGCTATCCGGAGATGGGAGGGTAGGTAAGGGGGATACCAACCCGCTATCCGGAGATGGGAGGTTAGGTAAGGGGGATACCAACCCGCTATCCGGAGATGGGAGGGTAGGTAAGGGGGATACCAACCCGCTATCCGGAGATGGGAGGGTAGGTAAGGGGGATACCAACCCGCTATCCGGAGATGGGAGGGTAGGTAAGGGGGATACCAACCCGCTATCCGGAGATGGGAGGGTAGGTAAGGGGGATACCAACCCGCTATCCGGAGATGGGAGGGTAGGTAAGGGGGATACCAACCCGCTATCCGGAGATGGGAGGGTAGGTAAGGGGGATACCAACCCGCTATCCGGAGATGGGAGGGTAGGTAAGGGGGATACCAACCCGCTATCCGGAGATGGGAGGGTAGGTAAGGGGGATACCAAGCCACTATCCGGAGATTTGCGGGTTGTTAGAATTTTGGGGGAATGGGGAAATTTTGTAGGGAAATTTTGTAGGAAAATGGGAAATTTTGAGGAAAATTTGAGGGAAAAACGGGAAATTTTGAGGAAAATTGGCGGAAAATCGGGAAATTTCCAGGAAATCGATGATGACGTCAGGGGTCAAAGGTCATAACAGTGACGTCAGTGGTCAAAGGTCATGAATCCTGAATCCTTTGCCACCAGCCACTGTGCTCGGAGGAACTATATCTAACTACTATTGCCTTACGTTATCTTAATATAGCAGTAAAATAGCTATTGTAAACATTACCGTGTGCTTTTGTTTATAAATAGTGCTTGATAAGACACTATTTTTTTTAGTAAATATATAACGAATTATTTCTTAATCGAACGTTACAAGAAATTAAAAATTAATCTTTAACTTGATATCGTGAAACAAAAAATTATTCCTCAGGCTGTATTTTGAAGTTCGTATGAAGATCTCAGTAACTTGATACAAATGTAATATTTGCTTTCACTGTGCGTAAGTTTAGCAGGTACTTGAAAATGTGATGCATTTAATAATGAGGAAATTGTAGCCTTCTATGCACAAAACTCTTTATCCTCAAAGTTTTTGGAATACTTTACTGGAAATGTGAAAGGTGGTAATGCAAGCCGAAACGCAACAAGTTGAAAGTAGAGCAATGCTTGCTTTTAGTTTTTTTTACGTATTGCGTAATATATGGACGGGTAGTCAGTAAGGTGATTATTTAACTAGTCGTGTGCGTGTCTTGCACGTCTTGTGTTTTTGCTTTTATTGCGTAGTTTTATAAACCTGGTATTTGGGTTCACAGCTTCCCTAAATTATTCTGCCTCTAATATTACGTAATTTTGCACAGAAATTTAAATACACTCATAACACAACCATTTTTAACTGTTTGTAACAGGCTTTTTATAATACTTAACAAGTCCTTTTTTAATGGCTTACATGAACTTAAAGGCAAATGTTTATTTCAGTCTTAACATGCATAGAACACATGAAATCACGCGGAAAACACAGTTTTGTCTCAATGCTTGGTATCAAGCCTTCGTCTTAAAAAAATTCATTTTCAGTAGCCTGGATGGTTTCTAAATCAATAAAATTAGGTTTTCCAAACCTCCTGAAAATAACTTAATTTTTATTAATTTAACGAATGATGTACTAAAATGAAAAGTTTTAAGACAAGGGCTACATAAACGGTTAATCATAATCTGTACCCTCACACGATTACATGCTTTCAGTGCGTGCTGGCTAGGAGTGACCTAAAAGTTTTCTGTAAAATTCATAAAAAAAAATTAAATAGGGATTTCTTTAGTAGGAAAAAAATATTAACAATAAAATATAGCTATATTTAAAATCACGAGCAAAAAAACCTTGTAGCCTATTGCAAATATTCATATAGAAATATCAAAAAAATAAAGTATTTATTACGGAGCTATGGAAACCCAGAAAAAAAAAGGAATTACAGTAATAAATTGTAAAACGAAAATTACAATGATAAATATTAGCTTGTCTATTAAAGAATAGCAAATAAAAATTAGCATATATCTGTCAATAACATTCGACGCAGAACACAAAATGCAATGTTTACGGAATGGAAACTCTGAGGAATAAGCTAGCATGACGTGGGTGGAAGTTCAAACCCGAGCCTGAACTGTTCCGACGGGAGAAGCCTAAGATGTCCATCAAGTTCTGTCCCTGCCCGAACACGCCCGAATATTCATCTTCGGCCAACCTCGGGATTTGTTTTATTTTTGCGCAGGAAAAATTAATTCAAATATTAAAAGTGGTCGGTTAGGTTAGCTACATTAAGACACTTTAAAACACTATGGACGGTTAGTTAGGTTAGTATAGCTACATTAAAATAAACAGAGAGATATAATTTTTTTTTCCTAACTAAAACTAAGTGTATTTTGGAGGGGTCCGGGTTAGGGAGGGACCTAGGTGCGTCTCAGGCCGAAGCCTATACGCCTAGTCATGCTGGGATTAGCCATGCAGGGAGAGGGTCGCATGCATAATGTGCTAGGAGGGGTTTGGCCAGCCATGGCAGCGACTGGCGCCATGACTAACTCCCCTCACTCTTAAATCTAGACTATATAACTAGAGATAGGTTGGGCCCAGGTAAAACCTGCATAGACACAGGGAAAACCCTGGGCACATTCATGCGGGATGCAAATTGGCATGCATTACGTGTAGGAATTTACAGGAGACAAATATATTAAAATAAACCCGAGGTTGGCCGAAGGTGAATATTCGGGCGTGTTCGGGCAGGGACAGAGCTTGATGTACATCTCAGGCTTCCCGTTCGACGGCGCGCAGGCACCTGTGAGCGGCGCGTGGACGCACCTTTGGCGACGACGACGCCGAAGACGGTGTCCACTATGAGGTCCTGCGGGTGCGCCAGCAGGAAGCGCATCACGCGGTACAGCGACTCCATGACGTCGTCCAGTAGGGCGCCGGGGGCGGCGCTGGGGGCGGCGCCGGCTATGGCCAGGAGGCAGGCGCACACCGCGAGCGCTGCCGTTCCCGCGCGGGTCATGGCAGCGAGTGCCAGCCGCGCGCCGCTCGGCCGCGGTAGTCATCGTCCTCGCGGCGATAACTGTCGCGTCGACCACGATAATTATTGCGTCGGTCACGATAATTATCGCGCCGGTCACGACAATTATCGCGTCGGTCACGACAATTATCGTGTCGGTGGCTACAACTATCGCGTTGGTGGCGACAATAATTATCGGTCGACCTCGAAGAACTTAACTGGTGCTAAACTCTCGGTACACGGCGTTTGGTAGGAGAAATTTCGCGAATGCGGAACGGAAATGTGTAACCACGCTGCCGCCAGATGTGGCCGATGCGATGGGGCGAACCAAAGTTCACAAAGCCAAAAGGGAATTTTTTTTTTTTTTTTAGTATTAACTGTTTCGTGAATTTCAACAAGATGGAAAGTTTTTTTTATTAAAATCCCTGGTTGAAACTCAATTACAAGCCGTGTTTTAGTATACATATATTTTTTTCAAATATTTTTAGCTTTTATCGGAACCGTTTTCATTATATATTTTAACCTTTCGCTTTGCAGATGTAATGATTCGACAGTCGACGCAGCTGCTCCGGCAGTGAGATCTAGCGGCGGGTCGCCGAAACTACGAGTGATTCGCGTCTAGAAATGTTTAAAACACATTTTGCGTATATTTATCACGCTCGGCATTATTTTTAAGAATTCAAAGTTGAGTTCCGTGACTTGATGTAAGCTTTTGGACATACACCATTGCTAAGCTCATGAATGTCTGTAGAAGAAAACTACAAAAAACCCAAAAGACAAAAACAAAAAACACAAATTAAGCAAAAAATTGCTGTGGTCAATAGGATATAAACACCACATAATATTCCATAACAGGAATATGGTCAGCAAACAAAGAAAAACAAAGATAAATGGACTAACAGAACGAAAAAAAACCACATATGATGACAGCACAAAAATATTGAACCAAAAATAAATTCAGCACAACAGTTGAAGCGAGACAAAAACACAATTAAACGAAAAGACGAAACAAACACAATAGTTTTCCAAGACAGAAACAAGCGACGTTTCGGGAACTGCTATCTGCTCCCGTCCTCAGGCAGAGACGCACATGGTACGAAAACACAGGTGCGACTGTCTTTTGGGTTTTTTTTTTGTAGTTTTCTTCTGCAGACATACATGAGCTAAGCAATGGCGTATGTCCAAAAGCTTACATCAAGTCATGCACTCCCATTGCACAAATCTTTCAAAGATATTGTTGAGTTCCGTGTCCAATTTGAAGACTGCATTTGCACCGTGAGAACACATGAATGTGCTCTTTACCGAGGTTATATGTTACACGTCATGGCGAGTACCAAATGACTCGCTCTTTTTTTTTAAATTTTTTATTCTCAATACTATTAGCTTGGAGCTATTTATGTATTTATGTAAATTTTTTGTGTGAATTTATGTAAATGTACTTCTCACTCATTTGTTATTTTGTCACAAATATTTCCAACAGATATTTCATGATGGAGTGATGTTATCACTTGTACAAAGGTGCACAAGTGATAACAATTGCCAACACTTGCGCGCCTTTTGACACACATTATATACCATTTAGGAAATATATGTTGAAAATATATTGTGAAAGAACAACACATTATGGATATGTGCAATATTTTTACAGAAAGAGACCTTAACTAATAGCAAGGACGAGAACAAAAAAAATCGACATAGCGTGTAAGACCCCGCACTAAGACTGGTTTACACGCAACTAACTTCTGCACTTTTTATCGTAATGGATAAATCACGTCAGGTAAGACGGGGCGTGTCGACGGCAAAACGCACGTTTTACAAAAAACGGAAATAAAATAATCATAGACGAATCGAAAGACTGAAAATTAAGGGCATTGTTTTTTTTTCAAGAACTGATAGGACGTGCGGCGAAATGGCCCTTTTCATAGGGAAAGCCTAAGATGTCCATCAAGTTCTGTCCCTGCCCGAACACGCCCGAATATTTACCTTCGGCCAACCTCGGGATTTGTTTTATTTTTACGCAAGAAAAATGAATTCAAATATTAAAAGTGGTCGGTTAGGTTAGCTACATTAAAACACTTTAAAACACTATGGACGGTTAGTTAGGTTAGTATAGCTACATTAAAATAAACAGAGAAATAAATACATATAAATAAACCCGAGGTTGGCCGAAGGTGAATATTCGGGCGTGTTCGGGCAGGGACAGAACTTGATGTACATCTTAGGCTTCCCTTTTCATACACGTGTTTTCATTTTTTTTTTACGTATGGCGTCGCCAACTATAATAATTGACTGTACGCGATGCAGTCCGTCCGTAGATAATTGCGCTAGTTTTTTTTTTTTTTTGATAACTGTGTGCGAATATTGGTGCTTCATTTAAAAATGCCATTCTCTTTCTCCTGAGCGCGTGCAGTTTCGCAACGAAAAACACAACAGAGCTTCTTCCATTGAGGATGTCCTTAAACTGGTCCGTAGGGGTTGGAACTCACGTGGCTATCCAGGGGGAAGCCGCCTTTTCACAGACGAGAGAGCCAAGCGCCCGATCGTGCATCTTCGGTTTTTTTTGTTCATTGTAAAAGGTTAGGTTAGCTACATTATAAATACTTTAAAACATGTGGACGGTTGATTTGGTTAGGATAGATAAATTAAAGATACTCTGAAATCATGTAAACGGTTTCCTAGCCCTGGATAGCTACATATTAAAAAGTTATTTGCTAAGCAACCATAAAATTATTTTAGAGTATTTTTAATGTAACTATACTTACCTAATATAACCAACCATCCACAATGTTTTAAAGTATTTATAATGTAGCTAACCTATCCTAATCGACCGCAAAATATAATGCCACACAGGTTTATACAATGAGATAGAACGGAAAAAAAAGCGAGCATGAACTTCGGGGAACTTCGGGTGTGGCTCTCTCGTCTGTGAAATGAAGGCTTCCCCTATCCAGGGGGCTGTCACTAGACAGGGCCTACGATACGCTTACTGTACACTAACGATTCCATCTATACCAACATCAGCAGGTCATTCACATTCAGAGATAAATTATAAGTAATTATTAATAATGTGATATTTGAAAAAAACTGTAATTTTAATTTATTAATATGTTTAGTTTAACTCGTACAACATTTTAAGGTTAAAAACCATTCAAAACTTTTTCAAAATAATGTTGCGAATCAACATATTTCACACCGTCAGGTTGGTTTCCTTGAATTTTTTAAAAATACATTTCTCGTCAAAAGATCGCTGTGTTTTATAATAACAATACGATGCATAATTATTAAATGATGTGTAGCGCCTAAATTTTAAGTAGTCGGAAGTCCTCAGTAAACGTTTTTGTTTGAATACGAACAGTTATGTTAATTATCGTGTGCCCATGCGTGTTTTTGAATGTATCAGTTCATTCTCGGAGGCACTAGTTAATGGTACATTCCTATTTGCGTATTTGCAGTATTTATAGCTACCACTTTAAAAAAAAAAAACCAATTTGTGTTTATTACATCAGATGGGTATTTATTAAAATTAACATCGCAACTTTACGAGCCAAAGGTGGTTATGTATTGTGAAAAAAACTAGGTTAACCGAACATTCTTTTAGATCAACGAACACCACCTTTCGTCTCTAATAAAATGTTATGAAAATCCTTAATTTTTGTGTTATGAATACAAATTCGACGATATTTGATTAAAACGTAAAAATTTATTAGATTTATTTTTATTTATATGTATTAGATCCTTAAATAGTCCGGGACAGAACTAAATTTATTTGGTTTTATGCTGTGTGGTTGGTAGAGTCAGAATCGTTGGTGACCGATCTCAGAGAAGAAAATAAGATATTATGTTTAACCGGAAAGTAAAATATATATATAAATATATTTATTAGTGTTACATGAAGTAACGGTAATTTATTTTATGATTCTACCTCTGTTTCGTATTTACGACCGTTATAAATGTGCATATATATATATATATATGCGATGATAAACCTTTCTTAAAAATCTTTTTAATTTTTTACTCACTTTATAAATAGCAGGCAAATATAAAGTGAAAATAATTCGAAAAGTTATAAACAACTATTTGTTATATCAAATATAAACTACGACACACAACGTTTTATCTAAAACGACGACGTTCTTTAACGCGAAGTACGCCAAGAAATAACCATATTCATTTACTTGCATACTCGCGTACTTCACTTACAGTTCGGAGAGCCCTTGTGATGTCACTTCCAAAGGCAAGTGCGTTCAAGTATATACTTCAGGAGAATTCGAAAAAAAAGTACGGTACAATTTTTTTTTTTCAGTTTCCCACACTCTAAGCAGGGGTATTATCTTTGAATATATATACTGTATAGAAGTCGCGAGTGGATAGGATTTACTCTACGTTTTTCAGAATCGTATGATGAGCAGCTTGGGAACTTCACCGCTGCAGTGCGCTGTCGTAACGCCCTGTATCGTCTTAGTTGTTATTTACACGTTAGAGCGCAGCGCTGTCGCCCGCTGTCATTCCCCGCACCCCTCATTCATCATTCACTGCAGCTCAACGTCGTTCAACGGGAGGGGGAAGGGCTGTTTGAAGAGTTCGACACTTGTCCACTAGGGACCACCACAAGTCGATGCCCTAGAGATAGTGGCGATTGCGGCGGTGAATTAACCAACTACCTCAAAACCGTATTAGAAATTTTAACCTGGGCTGGCGACTTCTATACAGTATATATATTCAAAGGTATTATCTTGTGTTATATTCAAATGTTCATTTTAATTAAATCTGTGAATGCCAGCAGAGAAGGCATTTCGTCACGAAATTCTGTTACTGTAACGAATACTAATAAAAACAGCCCGCTCGTGTTTCTTATCAGTAGCAATAAAATTTATTTACAACCATGCAAAATAAGACCGTTATCAAATGAATACGAATAACAGTCTAAATCAAAGAAATAAAATTACTGAACAGACGTGAGAAATTCTGGGATATTGCATTTGGAAGCTACTCTAGATCACTTCCTTGTTAATTACGTAACATTTTATTTAGCAGCCTCAGATGATTTATCAGTATAGAAATTAAATGAATACGGATTGGTGGCCCAGATTTTTTTTATAGCTATCTTCGTTAGAAACCCAGCCAGTTTGAAGCAGGATATTTTTTTTCGCGAGTAGTGAACATGGCGGACGCTAAAGTCATATCTCTTTCCACAAACAAATTGATAACGTCAATTCTCCGTCATCAGCCCATCGCCACTCATGGTCTCACCATTCCAGATCATCATTTTATATTTACGAACCACACTTGCCGACTTTTAGAGTGGCTGAAAATAACTATATCGCATATTTTTTTTATAATTAGCTGGAAAAGTTGCATTTTAAATTTTTTTGTGCAGTATGGATAAGGAGACTTAAATGGAATATAAAGTAGAACTTTTTAGGTTCAAAAGTAAGCAATTTTACTGGCCTCTATGTGATATGATCTAATTTATTAAAAAAAAAAAGTTTGGTTTTGTATGACCTTTTAAAATCATCAAAATTTTTATGATTTAAAAATACTAAATAATATTTTAAAAAAAATTTCCTGAAATAGTTTTATATCATAACTTACAACGCAGTTACATTGCCTTTTAAACACAAAATTTTCACGGCTTTATTCCATTTGATTCTCCTGCACATAAATGTTTGGAATTCAACTTTAACAGGTAATTATGCAAAAGGAATGTACTATGTATATATATTTCATTTTGTTGAAGTTCGGCCACACAAAAGGTCTACAAGTTTAACCGAGTTGAACGTAACAATATAATAACGACCAGGAACAGGACACACGTCCTTATCGAGTCCGATGCCGCCGAGACTTCAGTCCCTTATTCATTCTCTCGTTAATTCATTCATTCATGAAATAAAAAAAAATATAAAAAAAAACTCACGGAACACTCCAACCTGACGTTTATCACTCTGCAGGAGAGTAATAACATATTCAATGGTAATAATGGAAATGCATATTTCAAAAGCTCATGTGAGTTCGGAGGGTGGAAAGTGGTAAAGAGAATAATGTTAGTGGTTCACGTCACACGATCCTGAATAGGAAATACTTTTAAAAAAAATTACTCGACCTTCGAGTCAGTAATCCTAATGTTAGGTGCTAAAGGCCAAAAATAAGCTGTAGGATTCACAAGGGTGAGGGGCGCGCGGAATTACGTTTTCCCATTTCACAGTTACGATTTTGCAAGGGCAAGTGGACCCTCTCAGTGTAAGATATTTTATTGCAGGTTAGGCCCTCTGCCCCCTCCGCATGGTTCGAAACATCACCGAGACGTCACGAGAAAACCAGATCTTACACGCAACGATAATATTGTCACGGCGCCGTTTTTTTTTGACGTGACAACGTCTAATAAATCGATGAACGCCGGCTGCACGCACGAAAAAGTGTCCCGTTACGCACATCGTTCCGTTACGCTGTGTCCCGTTACGCTCATTGTACGCTTGCGCCGCATCTATCTCTCTTCCACTCGACTGTTTATAAAGAGAAGTGAAAAGTTAATGTGGTTTTCATTGCTTATTACAACAATTTCTGCAATAAAGTTTAATTATTCTTGCATTTTAAAAATCTGATTACTAGTATAATTTCAAATATTTATTCTTTTAATATTAAAATAAAAATGATTCAATATTATTCATAAAGTATGCAATCATTTCATCAATGTTTTGTTATGACGTCACGTTAAACTATCGTCCGTAAACCGACTTTACAGACAACCAATTTTATTTTATAGCGGTTGATTGTTTTCTCGTTTTTTAATTTATTCTTTATTTTGGTAACTTCTTTGGCATTTAACTTGGTGGGTTTTGAAGTAGCTTGGCTTCTGGGTTGTAGCGTGTCCTTGGCGAATAATTCACCGACGTTTTCGGTCGACATTGCAGTCGCCATCATCAGGGAGCAGTTAACAGTAGGCTGCTGTTACCTACAGTAGTTAACTGATCCCTGATGATGGCGACTGCAATGTCGACGTAGAGTGCGACATCGGCGGATAGGGTGAGAGACCCCCTCGAGAGTGGCTCGACGCGGAGCGACGGGATGGAGAGAGTGCGACTGAGTGGCGCGAGACTGTGTGTGTGGACAGGCGCGAGGTAAGGAGCGAACCACTGCCGAGCCTAGCTCCAGTGAGGAGTGCGAACTGCGGAACTGGACAGACTGCAGTTGAATGCATTGTTTTTTTTTTAATACACAAACACCTTAGTTCCCGCCGAATAATTGAAGTCGGCCTCTCGTTTGGACGCCAATTATAGAAAGATAAGCTTTCAAGACATTGAGTGACTAGCGAACAAACATTTTTAAGTGCCAGTGATTGGTGATCGGACCTTTTTAAGTACAATTAATTATTAGTAATGTAAATATTAGTAATTAATTAAACCAATTTGGAAAACTTAATTGGGCTATCCCTTACTAACCTAGTTATCCACAGATAGGTCGTAAATATGTTTTTCTCTTTTAATTGTTTCGTCGTTACTTTTATTCAAGGGCTATTTGTGAAATTCTAACAAGAAACTTCATTGCATTTGTGTTTTTCTCGCTTGTATTTTAAAACCATTTGTACTTAGTGTAATATCACGGAAGTAAAAATTCGCATAAGTATTCGTAATTAATATCAGATTCGCTATATGGCGATAATAGTTGTGTTGGACAAACAAATGCAAGGGAGGTATCGAGTAACTTTACTAAAATATTCCTTAAATAAAAGCAACTACAAAAAAATTAACAAAAAAATCAACATGCACCTAATTATCGACAAAAATTTTCACAAAATACTGTTCATCCTGTTAAAAAAATTCATTATACAGCTAATAATATAGTCCATAATATTAAAAAACGTATTTATATTTAAAAAATCGTTAAGCGTTCGAAATTGTATCTAGCATCCTGGCAATAATGAAGTTTTGAGATCTTTACTTATTATTAATACTCTGGTAAGTTAGACTGACAGTTATCTAGTGCCACCGTTTTAATTTTTTAAAAAAGTTAAAAATCCATTTTTTTTTTTTCAATGCATATCTTCACGCACTTTCGATCACGTTACTTCATTTTTAGATTCCATAGATGGCAGCGTAGTCGGCGATTGAATGTGGGCGCAGAAGAAACTACATTTGGGCTTCCAGACTTTTCAAGGTGCGTGGTCGTCGGTCGTGTGACATTCAAGCGTCGGTCGTGTGACGTTCAAGCGCTCCGAGGGGAGCTGTCAAGCGCGCAGAGCAGCAGTGGACGGTCAGTTGCGGCTCGTTCACGCGTCACGGCTTTGGAGCGATTCCGCGGGGGAGCTGAATTGTTGCCCCTTGAATGGGCAGCCCTTCAGGATTTTTCTGACAGTGGTTAGTTTAGGTTAGGTCAGGTTAGGTTAGGTTAGGTTAGGTTAGGTTAGGTTAGGTTAGGTTAGGTTAGGTTAGGTTAGGTTAGGTTAGGTTAGGTTAGGTTAGGTTAGGCCCATTTACAAACTAACCACTGTCAGAAAAATCCTGAAGGGCTGCCCATCCAAGGGGCAACAATTCAGACAACCTTTCAAAAACACCACTGTCAGAAAAATCCTGAAGGGATGCCCTTCCAAGGGGCAACAATTCAGGATTATAAAATTACTAAAATAGACACATTTTAAGATACTGGAAGGGCTGCCCTTCCAGTCGCTTTACAAACTAACCACTGTCAGCAAAAACCTGAAGGGCTGCCCATCCAAGGGGCAACAATTCAGACAACCTTTCCAAAACACTACTGTCAGAAAAATCCTGAAGGGCTGCCCTTCCAAGGGGCAAGTTTTCAGGATTATTTAAACACTTCAAGAATCAAGTTTTCAGAAATTGGATGGGCTGCCCTTCCAGTCGCTGTACAAACAAACCATTGCCAGAAAAATCCTGAAGGGCTGCCCTTCCAAGGGGCAGCATTTCAGTCGCCCCCGATTCAGCGTAGAGTTGACTGCTGGTCATTGCGGTCCCGCGACGAACAACAACCGCACGACAGACTTGTCTCGTCCGCAGTGATGGCCGATGTGCGAGGGTGAGGCGAGAGCAACTGCAGCAAGAGCGGCGTGCACTGACCAAGGAAACCCCCTCCCCCCCCCCCAACCAAAAAACCGGCTAGCGACAACGTCCGCCGCGTTATACGCTTGGGGGAGAAAAAATTGGTTGTCTGTAAAGTCGGTTTACGGACGATAGTTTAACGTGACAACGTCATAACAAAACATTGATGAAATGATTGCGTACTTTTATGAATAAAATTGAATCATTTTTATTGAATTATCACTATTTTGTATGGACGCAAAAAAGGAGTGAAATGAAATCTACAAATTAATTGATAAATTTACTTTTGTTTGCACTCATTAATTTAAATATGTTTATTACTTTAACGAAGAGATTATTTTAACTATAACTTTTATACATGTTTGCTATTTAACTTCTTCCAATCTGTGTTATTGTGTTAAGAATAGGACGATGATAGGAAAAGTAGGAAATAAATGGGAGTGTTTCAAGTTTAGTATGCCTCGAAAAAGTCGTATCTGTGGTTGTTCCAATCGAGTGGACGAGAGATAAATGCGGCGCAAGCGTACAATGAGTGTAACGGGACACAGCGTAACAGGACAATGTGCATAACGGTACACTTTTTCGTGCGTGCAGACGGCGTTCATCGATTTATTTGACGTTGTCACATCAAAAAAATAAATTAAAATTCTGTGTCGACGGGAGGTCGAGTGATCTGACGATGTTTAAAGCCATTGGCGTAGCTGTGTTCATAAAGTTGGGGGGGGGGGGGGTTGGCAAATAATGATTTTGATGTCATGTAAACCCATTACCCTCTTACTAAGACACGGGGGGTCCGGGGGTCCTCCACCGGAAAATTTTAATTTTAAAAGTGCAAAATAGCGCTTTTTAAGCAGTTTTCATATCTAACCATTGGATACATCGATGTTAAAATTATTATTGTTTCCTTAAGATAAAATTTGAGAGTGACGAAATTACAAATAAAGTTGGGCAGAATAATATTATAAAATAAAAATTTCACGGTCTAGAAAGTTGGGGGGGACAGTCCCCTCCACCCAAAAAGTTCAGGGGGACACGTCCCCCCTGCCCCCCCCCCCCCCAGGTTCCTACGCCCCTGCTTAAAGCCGCTGGAACTCTCGAGATAGCGAAACTCTTCACACGGGCGGTAAGGAATGCCGTATACCAAGAGCTAAGATGTAAACTCATTTAAAAATGTAGATATATTCGCACTACTGAGATACGAGTGACGTAGCTACGGTGACTGGCGCCTCTGGCCAGACTTGAAAATGGCGCCCCCAGGGTTCAGTAACCGCGAAACAGTCGCACCGGCGACACCCCCCCCCCCCCCCTTGCTCCGGCGCCAATGGTGGGGGTCATCCCTGCCACCCGCTTGCTACGCCACAGCTGAGATACCCAGCTTCGGGAAGCCAAACGCCCGATCGTGCATCTTCGTTTTTTTTTTTGTTCATTGTAAATAAATATGGCGGCGTTGATAAAAGGATACTAATAGTCAATTAGGTTAGGTTAGCTACATTATAAACACTTTAAAACATTGTGGACGGTTGATTTGGTTAGGATAGCTGCATTGAAGATACGGAAAAAAAACCATGAATTTCGGGGAACTTCGGGTTTTGGCTCTCTCGTCTGTGAAAAAAAAAAAGGTTTCCTTTGGAGAACTTTGCGTGCGCGCTGCGGCAGTAGCAGAAGTGCTTCCCCCCGCCCCCCCGGCACCAGCCATAACCTTTTCCAAGGAACTCCCGACACATGCACACTCCGTGAACAACCTCCTTCCACGCGACTGCCTCGATGGTTACAAACGAGAGACTCGCGTGACGGAATTCCGACCGGCCTCTCAGCCAGGCAGGTCGGGGTCCCCCTGGTTCAGAGCTGCTGACACGGTTCAGAGCTGCTGTCATGGTTCAGAGCTGCTGACATGGTTCATAGCTGCTGACACGGTTCAGAGCTGCTGACATGGTTCATAGCTGCTGACACGGTTCAGAGCTGCTGACATGGTTCATAGCTGCTGACACGGTTCAGAGCTGCTGACACGGTTCAGAGCTGCTGACATGGTTCATAGCTGCTGACACGGTTCAGAGCTGCTGACACGGTTCAGAGCTGCTGACATGGTTCATAGCTGCTGACACGGTTCAGAGCTGCTGACATGGTTCATAGCTGCTGACACGGTTCAGAGCTGCTGACATGGTTCATAGCTGCTGACACGGTTCAGAGCTGCTGACATGGTTCATAGCTGCTGACACGGTTCAGAGCTGCTGACATGGTTCATAGCTGCTGACACGGTTCAGAGCTGCTGACATGGTTCATAGCTGCTGACACGGTTCAGAGCTGCTGACATGGTTCATAGCTGCTGACACGGTTCAGAGCTGCTGACACGGTTCAGAGCTGCTGACATGGTTCAGAGCTGCTGACACGGTTCAGAGCTGCTGACATGGTTCAGAGCCGCTGACACGGTTCAGAGCTGCTGACACGGTTCAGAGCTGCTGACACGGTTCAGAGCTGCTGACATGGTTCAGAGCTGCTGACACGGTTCAGAGCTGCTGACATGGTTCAGAGCTGCTGACACGGTTCAGAGCTGCTGACGTAATTCAGAGCTGCAGACGTGGTTCAGAGATGCAGACGTGGTTCAGAGCTGCTGACACGGTTCAGAGCTGCTGACACGGTTCAGAGCCGCTGACGTGGTTCAGAGCTACTGACGTGGTTCAGAGCTGCTGTCATGGTTCAGAGCTGCTGACGTGGTTCATAGCCGCTGACGTGGTTCAGAGCTACTGACGTGGTTCAGAGCTACTGACGTGGTTCAGAGCTGCTGACACGGTTCAGAGCTGCTGAGATGGTTCAGAGCAGCTGACGTGGTTCAGAGCAGCTGACGTGGTTCAGAACCGCTGACGTGGTTCAGAGCTACTGACGTGGTTCGGAGCTGCAGACGTGGTTCAGAGCTGCTGACGTGGTTCAGAGCTGCTGAGATGGTTCAGAGCAGCTGACGTGGTTCGGAGCTGCAGACGTGGTTCAGAGCTGCTGACGTGGTTCAGAGCCGCTGACGTGGTTCAGAGCCACTGACGTGGTTCAGAGCTGCAGACGTGGTTCAGAGCTGCTGACACGGTTCGGAGCTGCTGACATGGTGCAGAGCTGCTGACATGGTTCAGAGCTGCTCACATGGTTCAGAGCTGCTGACATGGTTCATAGCTGCTGACACGGTTCAGAGCTGCTGACACCGAGACACTGCTGTACGGGCGAAACTGTGACGAAAACCGAAATAACAACGCAAAGCATGAAGTAGCTTGGCTTCTGGGCGAAATTCCATTGAGCGCGACTTAGAGAATAATACCAACAATCACCACAGTTTTGTACGTACGAAATAAAAACGTAGCCTACTCCCACTCACTGTTATCTTCTACAGATATCCACGCCAACGTTGCAAACAGCACGCACTTGACTTCGGGGACAGGGAAAAACAGTACGTTGTGGCCATCAGGCCACATTTATATTTTTTATTTTGGTTATTCTGATTTGTCTGAATCATTTAAATTTTAAATTACCGTTTTACTCTTTAAAAGTCAGTCGCAGTATTTTTAATTATTT
The DNA here is from genome assembly GCF_032445375.1 of Bacillus rossius redtenbacheri. Taxonomy (NCBI): domain Eukaryota; kingdom Metazoa; phylum Arthropoda; class Insecta; order Phasmatodea; family Bacillidae; genus Bacillus; species Bacillus rossius. The sequence continues at coordinate 30,784,319 of NC_086338.1, read as the reverse complement.
AATTTTTGTGAATAGTTCTTATATTTATTATTCATTTGTTTGGTTTGATTCAGTTTATTTAATACTGTACATCGATATTGGTTCTATTGCCGGCCACTGGGCGCGGTATCGTCGCTTTGAAGTCTGACGTCACCAGCGCCATGGCGTGGGCGTGTGAGTCAACTGCTAGCCTCGGGGAGTGATGGACTGCGAGTCGCCGCCGACGCACGTGCGGAGGAACTCCGCCGCGGGGAGAGGTGTATAATGCTTCGACACAGCGCCCGGCAGTCCGTGCCTGGGTTGGCATGGATGGCGCCGTGCCTTCAGCTGGTTCAAAAGTAAGTGCCTCGCAAGAGAACACTTCGATAAGGTAAAGAGGCGACACGTAGTATTGTTTGGATTTGGCACAAAAACATAACTGTGTGTACGCTATTCACAATTACGTTGAGCAAAGTTAAGCAGTCCCGCAATTACGTACGAAGATTAAAGTTACGTCAAGAATCTTTAAAATTTGAACTTTGTCTTTGGAAATAAATTTGTCAACGGAACTCAATATTTTTGTCTCGGCCCCCTGCATATACTGTGGTGGCACACGGCGCTTTTGACTGGACAGTGTTATTTTGGTGAAGGTCAGGGACACAGCTGTTCGTCATATACCAGGAAGGCGAGATATCGCGTATTTACGTGTGGCGACGATTAAATCCGGCCCCAGTAGGACTTATAAAGTTTATATATATATTTAGGGATTTTTATAATTTATCTTTTTATATCATTAGATGTTATTATTGTATTTTTATATTAATCAGCGCTGACTTATAATTTTCCGGTGCGGTTTTTTATACGGCCATTTAAAAGGGTAATTTTTATTTAGATTTTGCATACCAGGTGTTTTTGTATTGCTTATAATAAAATCAAGTAACTGCCATATTACCATCTGAATCCATCATAACTATATTACCATCTGAAGTATCTTGATGAAGTATGATTCAGTAAAACTCTGCATATTTGTACTCTGCATTTTTATTACTATTAGCCAAAGACTAGCCTATAGTTTGTTTGATAGCGTTTCTATTTTTGGCCCGACACCTTGGGTAAATAGAGGGGTTGATTTTTTTAAGGTCTTAAAATTTTTTGGGTATTCCATATTTTTGATAGTATTTACCCAGAATGTATCGGGGACAACACCCCCCTTCCATGTTGGACGGAAGGCGGGTTACAATGTCCATAAAATGTCTCAAATAAGATATGTAATGTTTCAACTGAAAGCTTTGTAGAGTGTGTTCAAGGTCACAATTGAAGATTAACTCAAAACAGTTTTAGATAAGCGCATGCACGAATACAATACTTTGTTGTTTTTATCGCTTGCAGCGCTAAAGAATGATTCTTTCCCCAATTTATAGAGGGTGAACCTGCAAACTTGATTTGGAAACAGGACAGAGTCTCTCCCCATTGGAATCTCTTTGTACGAGAGTGGTTGAACGTCCAAGTCCCTGACCGTTGGATTGGTCGTGATGGTCGAGACGACAGAGCTCTTTTTCGCTTGCTTCCACGTTCACCTGACATAATGTCATGCGAATCTTTTCCTTTGGAGCTTTATAAAAAACGATCGTGTCTACGTTCCGCCGCTACCAAATACTCTGCCAGAGTTGAGACGCAGAATTTAAGAGGCTATTACTTCAATTTCTCCGCTCTTTGTAACCAAAAGTGTGGGAAGAATTGGACTGTAGGTGGGATGTGTGCCGTATAACTAAAGGTGTACATATTAAACATTTGAAGAAAAAAAAAAAAGAAACTAAGTTAGATAACCTTGAATTTGTTGCATGATTCGCTGTAAACATTCTTAAATAAACTATTTTAATATACCACTGACACTGAGACATTACCTTCTGGACAGACTGTATATTAAGCATCGTGGGTGGCGTGGAGTCGGGAGAATTGAATTAACTTAACTGAGAGTCTCGCTTTTGTGGAGAGCGCCCTTATTTCTCTTCATTTGAATGGCTGAGCCGAGGATTTACGAGGGCCCCCGAGCCGGGATTGGTCGCCGGGACGACTGGCTGCTACCTAATTGGCCATCGTGGGTGTGAACCTGGCGGGTAAACACGTCATCGTGTTACATTACGTTGTTTTCACACTATGAGGTAGATTTCGAATAAACACTACCTATTGTAGCCGTTACCATGGTACGAATTTCGGAAAAAAAAAGTTTACATAATTTTTTTTTTTTCGTTTCATGGTCTATAGACCTAAAAACCATCTTCAACTCAAAAGTGTGTGTATATATATATATATATATATATATATATATATATATATATATATACACACACTTTTGAGTTGAAGATGGTTTATATATATATATATATATATATATATATATATATCAACATTTTTTGGACACGATAACTGTCGCAATTTTTCACAAATCACTTCCAAACTGATACATAACATCTAGCAGTGTAAGATGTGGGGTCGAGTTCGTTAATGGGCAATGTCCGACCAAAGGGGTAGAATTGGGGAAGGATTTTTTTTGAAAAACAGAAAAAAAAAATCTCTGCAACCTCCGTAACATGGAAAATGTCACATTTGTTTGAACATATGTATTATAACTCGTAGGAGTAGTGCCAAAATCTTTTGTCTGAAAAAGTTTTTGATAAGACTCTTTACCCACTTACTGCGATTACACACCATGTCGACATCGCATTTTTTTTTAGACTACAAATAACGTCAGTCATCAGCCCCTTCGTTGATTTTGCTTTGTGACGAATCATATAAAAACATACGATGTGAGCTGTATAAAGTGTTACTCTAGTAGTGGCGGACACAAGGGGGTATATTAGAGATTTATTACCCCCCACCAACAACCTAACGTTATGAAAAAGTTTGCAAAATGTCAGTGAAGACAGTATGTTACTGAATTAGAGGCCACGTGTCCTACGGCTACTACTATAGGCCCGTATGTCAGTGTGTTAGTGTCAATAAAAATGTGGGTCATTTTGAATGCATGTGTTACAATTGTAAGTTTGTTTCTTTTTTTTACCACCCCCCTTTACAATCACTGGAAAAAGAATTCCTCTTTCGCCACTGTAGAATTAGCATTGAATATAATTATTATGGTAAGCAAAGAATTTATATTGAGTGGTGTTAGTCAGTTTCTAAGCTGGTAACCTTATAAATATTGATTTAAAATTATTTTATCTGTTATAGTCAACATTTACATGTCCCTATACTATAGCTAAAGATTCCTTTTGGATATTTGTGACAAATTATTTAGTCTATATCGTATTCGATACATTAGGTATCTTAGCTATTTTACCAGTGTGTATTGAAGCATACATGATTAATTTAAAGATATATTATTTTTCTGTAAATTAAACATTTTAAATTAATAATAAATAGAAATATGAGTATGAACCTAATTATTGCGAATAAATACACAAATTATATTAATTTTTTCAATGCATATAATTTTATTTTTTGTCAATTAACATTCCAATTTCTGAATTACAGTGAGTCAGAAAAACTAATTTAATTATTTACTAAAAAGGTTTGGTCTTATCATAATGCTTATTTATGTATTGAACATAAAATAACGTATTTAAGTGCTGAATTAATTGCAGGAATCCTGGAGTCTTGTCACTTCTCAAAAATTTCTTTTGTTTTCGAAACAGCTAGAAACAGTCAAAAAAAATTCATGCATTACAAAGTTCCCTTTTCCAGAAAAGATAATAGAGAAAAAATTGTGAGCTAGTCATTCATTAATCGCCAGTGATATGTAACATCTAACCTCAGTAACGAGCAATTTCATGCATTCTCATGTTGCAAATACACTTGTGATACGAAAATCAGGCCTCGGACACACAAAATTAAAGTAGAATTCTTTAAAATAATGCCTAGCGTGATAAATATTAGCAAATTTTGTTCTAAACTACATAAATAGACGCGAATCACATGTATAATAAATAAAAATAGTTTATTACAAGTCAAGTTCACAAGTGTATTCTAGGATAGTTCCACAATAATAATAATGTTTAATTTGGCACACCAATATGCTTAGTACATTCCCTGATGTTCACAAAAGTTAATATATACGGGTGCATGTTACACCACATGCGGGTCCGCCATCTTTAAGACTTCGGCTCGTGGCTATAGCAAAAGAAAACGCGCCTGCGTATTGGACCTTCAACCGTTTAATGTGTTGTGTGATGCGCGCACATTTCATTGTGTTTCCTTTGGATACTGTAATTTCAACCTCAACGCGTCTGAAGTATAAATTAAAAATATGTATTGGTGACTATTTTAAATTTGAAAAAAAAAAATTGGCCAGGCTATGTTATAATCTGGAGTTATTGGTACGTGTATTGCATACAAGAACGTAAAATGGGGCACTTACCTGTGTTCCGTGTCACTGCGAGGCTTCAAGTGGGTTCAGAATGTATCCGGCGAAGACAGCCGTGTCTGTGGGAACGTGCACGATGAAGTAGGCGAAAGGGTGGTCCAAAATGAATCTAAAAGGATCTGGATGGTCAATGGAACCTACATCACCCATCCCAGCTGAAAAAAAAAATTCACAAAATTATTTTCAATAAAAATCGTAGGCTTTCGCGGCCATTGTATGGAGTTGCTCGGCTTCTGTATTGGAACCGTGTCGAAGTCTGACCATTGTAGTATACCATCATCAGGGTAGCAGTGACCTACTAAATAGGTAACTATTTACGATCATCAGGGTAGCAGTAACATACTAGTAGGTAGCAAGATGTGCTATCATCATGGTAGCACTTTACGTGATGATGGTGACTGCGAGGTCGACCGAAACGTTGGTGAAATTTTCTCCTTCTATGCAGCTAAAAGAAGCCCAGAAGCTTTAATTAATTACCTGCAATGTAACAACCTTCCCAAGTACGAGACGGACTAGATACAAGAAATATTTTTGGTAGCAAACACATATTTGAAGACCACTGCCGTGGATATTTGACGAATAATAGTTCATGCAAGAGTTTTGTTTTTCGCTTTGTACTGATAACTTTAAATACTTTAGTTTACGTCACGAAGAAGTCCCCCATTCCGGGTGTCCGAGTTCGGATCCCGGTGCCGCCATATTCAATTCTATTTTCTCTTAGTTTTATGAACTAACTCAAAGCGAATGCTGTTCATTGCCACGGCAAAATATCCTTAAATTTTGTTGTTCCTTTTCGTCCCTAGTGTATCGTTGTCTAAATGATGTTAAGAACTATCCTAATGTAAATATATTCCAAATATATTCTCTTACATGTTCATCAATAAATTTAAATTTACAATTTATTAATTTGTAACTAAAGTCAGGACTCTTCAATTTGAATTTTGATTCTAGGTGAAGAATTTGATATCTGTCCCGAGGAAGGATTTTTTTTAATGATTCGTTGCAATGTATAACGTAAATAGCTCTTTTTTCCATGATTTGTACCATGGCGCGCTATAATTTGTGTCTTAGCATGACAAACCCAAATTTGCTCCCTCAACTTTCATCCTCTGCAAGGAACATTGTTTTTTTTACCTCCAGTGGCAGCTGCTGCTACAGTCCCTTGCTCGTTCACCTCCAAGAAGGCTTTCTGCTTCACCGACTCCACGGTGAGACTTTCCAACGAGATTCTCGAGAAGTCTGCGTTGTCTGAGAAAGCATCAGTTACGCCAAACTGTTTGGAAGGGAAAGAACATAGTAAATCACGATGCATATTGAACAACGTAAGCACTTAATATACAGATACAAAACCTTCCATGTTACGAAGAATCTGTATTTAGAGCAACGAAATATATTAGCGAATTCATTTGGCAACAAAAATATAATCTACGTTGATACAAATTTTATTCCAATAGATATTTTTAACACAGTGCTGTAGATTCTGACGATTCTGTGCCAGATCTAAAACCCAATCAAATGTAACCATTTTATCAACCAAACAAGTATTCTAAAAAAAAATATTTATTTTATGTAAGCAATTGAGTCTATTCTGGAGTGAAATCAATACGTGAAATAACAGTCGATCTTTAAATTGTTTATAGCACGCAGTAACACATCGAAGTAAGTTGTATTATTGCTTAAGTCGTGTGCAATTACGCCTGAAGTATTTTCTTAAACGTACTTTTCCCCAATAAGGTCTGTATGAACTGGAAATGAAGTATACAAGCTTGCGAGTAAATTAATGTTGTTATTCTCGTGTACTTCCAGGTAAAGAAACGTTTCGCCTTGTGGGTTATATTGACGGAAAACTTTAACACTTAAAAGACTCGTAAAATCCTTATCACTTTTTTATTTATCCCGATTAATCAATTAAATAAAAAAAAGCTAATTTAAAATACATTGTCATCATATATATGTTAATATAAAGACCTAATTGACAAAACATTAGTAGAAATGAAATATTTCTTAAATTTTTGTGTTTGTGACTGAGGGTGAGATTTTTTTTTTACTAATTTCAAGTAGAATGTTTTTCTATGACATTATTGCTTATAGTTTTCCTGCATTAAGAAGATTTACCTTTCGAATTGAATTCAGATGAGGTATATAATGATAAACAAAATTACCAAAAAATATATACAATTTAAAAAATTTTAACTAAGAATCAATGGTATTAATTCTAAAGCTAAGTGAAAATTGATCTTAATTTAATATTGAAATGTATTTATGGTAGACTGTTGACTTTAATATATTATATGTTATATATATTTTAAAACGAAAGTTTAATAATAAAACTAATATTAAAAGCATGATGATTCAATTTTTTTTTTCAATGTATGCCAATGCTGATTTATTTCATTGCGTTGTGTTGAAGTGAATTTTGAGGTGTTTGAGCCGTTGAGGTTGTCCTGTACAGTCGGGTAAGAAAAATCTAAACAAAAACATGGCAGGATAATCAAATGGAGAAACTCTTTCTTTGTCTCAAATCAGACTATGCAAGCGGCCCTTAGTACCTACTTTGTAAATTAGATTTTTTTTTAAAAAGAAGCAAAAAACAGAATCCATACTTACGGATTGAAGCATTTCTATAATGCTCATACTTGAAGTGATTTTGAATTTCGGAATATAAATTCTGTACGTTGGACGATGAGGATTTTCACTTGGTTTTGGTATGCTTTTAAGATTCTCCAGGACTGTGTCCAGGCCATCATTTCTTTTTGCAAGGACAATAACCAATTTCATTTCTTCACCCTGAAAGTCATTATTTTAAATTTTTTTTCTGACTGCATACTCATTAAGATAGCTTACATATTTAATTTCCTTTAAACTATTTACTTTTTCTTCATATAATTGTTGTTTTTTTTTCAAAAGATTTATCAACCAACAACCATTATTTGTAAAAACTAGAAAAATCACATGTAAACACAAAACATCTTACTATCAAGAATATTTTTGTAATATTCACTTAGAAACAAAACAATTAAAAACCAGACAACAGTGCAGGCAAATAATTTGCTTAAAAAGGACATTTTTTCTTCAAACATTTGTTAGGTTACAGTAAATATTTTTACGGAATGAATAATCAAAGTTACCCTGTAAGATTTTTACCGCATCAGTAACGCAACGAATTTATTTGTCGTACAAGAATAAAATGATGGTTTTATTTTTAATAATTGTTAACAATAGTAATTATTCATGATTGCATAGCAAAAATGTGTAGTCACAGAATCTAATATTTTGGGCGTCGATGGGAATTTTAAAACTGTTTAGATAATGCCTATAAATCAAATGTACTTTTTATTTTTATTGTTGCTTTTTTGAAATTTAGAACCGTAATTAATTGTCCCATCAACTGTTCTCAGCGTGACATTAAGTTACAGAACACCCTTTGTTGGACTTTAAATATTTGCACCATCGCATCGTGACAAAAATCTGCATCCTGTAGATATAAAATTATATATTTAAGCTTAAAGCCAAAACGCTTGAGTAGATCGGTGTAATCCAAACAGGTGTTTTGGGAAGAAAAAAATAAATTTCTACATAAAACATTTTGAGCCGAGTTATCGAATAAATGTTTAGAGTAAGATTACAGCAATGCAAAAATATTCTAACAGCCTCTCTCGCCGCAGTCCCACTTCATGAGACCTTTTTCTTTAAAAAAAAAAAAAAACTTACCGCTTAAGGAAGTTCCAACACATTCGCCTGCAAGATCTCGTCCGAGTAAACAACAAAACTTGAGGTAACGCTCATCATGTCCACTTCAATTGTTTGGGTATTGTTGAGGAAGAATCGTTGTTTCGATGTATCACTTTTGTCGAACTGAACACTCCAGTTGCCTTTGTAGTAGACTGCATTTTCCAGTAAAAGTTTTGTATCTGAATTAAGTTCACCTAAAAATTAAATATAAACAAACAATCCATTATGTAAGGGGATTTATTTTAGTGGGTGAGTCATTGTGGATATTAATGTTAATTTTTTTACCGTCCGATATATTTTTAATTTCTTATAACACTATAAATATATTTCTTGTACTCTTTTGCAAGTGTTAATCTTTAATCCAACAAAATATAAGCAATCACTAGTTTAGCCATCTACCCCTTACCCATAGTAAAAATTTTTAAGTTACCAGGGGAGGACCCGCCCCTGGGGGACTCAGACTTTGAAGGACGATCCCAACCACCACTGAGGGACTACACCAGGCCTCCTGGTGGCCATCGAGACCGGACAGGCGACTCGGGCAGTGCTGGAGCTGATGGATGCTCGCCGCCCCCCACCCCCAGCCGGTCCGGGATCCGCACCCAGGAGCGCTGTACCAAGGTGTCAGAGTCCAAGCACCACCAGATGGTGCCACCTGGCTTCGCCTCGGACACCACCTTCATCCCGGACATCACCATGGCTGCCACCTTCACCACGACCACCACTACGACGACCACCACGACAGTCTGCACCTTCTCCGCCACTGCCTTGCACCCCATCTCATCTCCAATCTCTGCACCCTCCCCTTTACTCCGATCATCGCGGTCGAGCCTGCGGCCCCCCGGGACATGCCGATGGACACCGGCTTCCGCCTTCCCCGCAGATCCGTCAAGCGGCCGAGGATGGGGCGTGCCGAGGACCCGATGACCATCAGCAACCGGTTCGGCGCCCTCGACCTCGATTCCGCCGGCGAGGATGGTGTCTCGTCCCGGGGCTCGTCGCCTGCTCCTTCCACCTCATCCCGCGTCTCCCACTTCGCTCGCCGCCCCACCCCCCGACCACCACCGACCGCCGCTTCTCATCAACCATCACCACGACCTTCGACTTCCGCTGCTGCACCTGGACCCCGCACCCGGCCTCCCACCCAACCTCCTGCCGACCCTGCTCCACCCACTACCAAGCCTCCTCGCATGCCGCCCATCGGCTGTCGCCTCCCCATCACCACCAGCCCCTTCACTCTCGCACAGTCATTCCAGTCTCTTCTCTCCGGCAAACTCTCCATCACCTCCGTCGACGGCCGCACTTCTTTCTACACCTCCAATGCCGCCGACCACACCTTCCTCTTCAACCATCTCACCCAGCTCGGACACCAACCATTCACCCACCTGCGACAGGACGATAAGGCTGATCGTCTCGTCCTGAAGCGCCTCCCTCCTCGAACTCGACCTCCCCGTTGCCTCAGTCACTCCGCTCCGCGTCTCCGCAACCGCCACCACTCGTCCATTCCTGGTGAACACCAACCACCTGGGGGAGGTAGCTCCCATCCTCGCTCTGCACTTCTTGGGCTGCTGGGTGGTCACCATCGAGCACTACCGAGGCAGCGGGCGGGTCCCGCAATGCTACCGGTACCAGCAGGCCGGCCACCCCTCCACACGCTGCGAACGACATGTCGCCTGCTTCAAGTGCGCCGGGCCCCACCGGTCCCGGGAGTGCTCCTCGACAACCCCGAAGTGCTTCAACTGCGGCGAGGCACACTTTGCCACCTTGGAGGACTGCCGGGTGATCCAGGCATACCTGCGCTGCCACCCACCCCGACCACAGACTGAGACCGCCCCGGCACCCCGACCGCTCGCACCCAACTTGACTGACGCACGTGCCTTCCCCGCCGTCACCTCCAACGCCTGGACCCGGCGCGGTTCCGCCGCCGCCACCCTGTTCCCCTCCCGAGACGGACCATCATCATCCGCACTACAGGACCCCTCATCTCACCGACCTGACACCGACGAGACCTCATTCACCACCATCATACGCGACATCATCATGCTGTTTAGGCAGTACTTTCCCCTCATACGCCGCACCCTGACTGCTCTGTCCCAGGCCCGGACCCCTTCGGAGAGATTCGAAGTGCTCATTCAAGCGCTTCTGGGTCTCTTCGATAGATTCCCCACCGCCCCTTAAGATCCTAGTCTGGAACACCTTCTTCTTGCTCCCCAAGCTCCTCGACTTCCTTCACCTCGTCAGAGAGCACTCACCCGATGTCGTGTTCCTATCTGAGACCTGGCTGACCCCTGCCCTCCCCCTCGGCGTCCCGGGGTATGCCGTCCACCGCTCAGACTGTGATGGTCGGGGGGGGGGGGGGGTAGCGCTTCTGGTCCGCGACACCTTCTCCCACCACCGCCGACACATTCCCACTTCCCGCGCGGCTGAGGCTGTGGCCGTGCGCCTGTACGGTCAGCCCTACTCCCTGACTCTGGTCTCCTTGTACCTCCCACCCCAATTCGCCTTTCCCACCGCCGCCGTTGTCACCATCGGTCGGCTCGACGCCCACGTCGTGCTGGCCGGGGACTTCAACGCCACCCATCCCCACTGGGGCTGTGTCGCGGCCAACCGCCGAGGCAGCTCCCTCCGTCAGCTCCTTCGGCGTACGAACCTTTCCATCTGCGCTCCGACCACTCCCACCTTCTTCCCCGCTCAACACAACCGTCACCCCAGTATCATCGACCTCACTCTCTCCACCCCGCTCCCCATCATCTCTGGCCTCTCCACGCACACCGCTGGGGCCTCGGATCATCTGCCCATCCTTGGCTCCCTCCACTTCTACCCCCACTCCAACCCCCACCTGCCTCGCTTCGACTTCCGGAATGCCGACTAGGATGGTTTCCAGGACACCCTCTCTTCCTCTCTCGACCTCACCCTCCCCTTCGACACTCTCGACCGCCTTGACGCCAACATCTTTACCCTCACCCAGGCCATCTTTGCGGCCACCTCCGCCCACATCCCCCTGGCCACCCCAAGTCCACGCATCACCCCCTTCTCCCCCTACCTGCGCGATGCCGTGGCCCTACAGAACCGCTTCCGCGGCCTCTGGCAGGCCAATCGGTCCCCGCTGACACGGATGGTGTTCCTCCTGCTGCGTGGCCGTTGCCACCGGATGGTCGCGGAGTGGAAGGCCCATCTGGAGACCCGGCATCTCGGCTCCCTCGCCTCTACTTCCGGCTCCCTCTGGACCTACATCCGGCGCCTCTGGTCGGTCCCCAACTCGATTCCTCCCCTCACCCACCCGGCCGGGGTGGCAGAGACGGCGCCGGAGAGATCCGAAGTGGTCGCCGCCTACCCCGCGACCACGTTTGCCTCCGCCAACCCCACCTTCTCCTCCGAGTCTTCAGACGATGGGGATGGCCCCTCTCCCCTATCCCATCACATCATCCTCCCCCCACTGCCCGACATCCCACCGTTCCCTCTCACCACCCTGTCGGAGGTGCGCGCCCTTCTCCTCCGCCTCAAGCCCCCTTCTGCTCCTGGATCAGACTAACTGCCTTCGCCCGTTCTCCGCGCCCTTCCTCGGAAGGCCACGGTTTTCCTCACCCGCATTGTGAATGCGATGTTCCTTCTCTGTCATATCCCTACTCCTTGGAAAGTAGCCATCATCTCCCCCATCCCCTAACCTGGGAAGCCCCCGTCCCTCCCATTGTCCTACTGTCCCATCTCTCTACTCCCCATCCTCTCCAAGGTCGCAGAGCGGACCGTCCTCAAGCGCCTTCTCCTCCACGTCAACCTCCTGAACCTGCTCCCCCACCACCAGTTCGGATTCCAGAAACACCACTCCACCTCCCATGTCATCACCCGGGTGGAGGTCCTGGCGGTCCAAGGATTCGCCAGACACCAACACACGGGCATGGTGCTCCTGGACCTCGCCCGGGCATTTGACTCCGTACCCCATTTACAACTCGTTCACCGCCTCTCCGCCACCGACCTTCCCCCTCACCTCGTGTGCCTCCTCTGCTCGTTCCTGGGGGGTCGTACCTTCCGGATGCGGTAGGAAGGCGAGCTCTCCGCTCCCCGCCCCATCATGGCCGGCGTCCCCCAGGGCGCCATCCTCAGCCCCCTCCTTTTCACTCTCCACATCGCAGACCTGAGGCCCCCACCCGGCACATTCCTGGTCCAGTACGCCAACGATACCTGCCTCCTCGCCTCCTCTGTCTCCGAGCGGATGCTCGGCGACCGCCTGAGCCGCGGACTCACTTCACTCACCACACAGTTCCTCGCACATGGCATTGCGCTGAACTGCTCAAAGACTCAATCCATCCTTTTTCTCCCGCATCCACCCACACCACGACCACCCCCCCTCGTGTTTCCAGCACTGACATCCCTGGTCGCCTGAGGTCCACTATCTGGGGGTGACCCTGGATAGTACCTTCACCTTCGTCCCGCACCTCACTTTCATCAAGTCACAATCCAGGGCGGTCTTGGCGCAGCTGGCTCCTGTACTGCGACCATCATCCGGCACCCCCCTCCCAGTTCGCATCACCGCATTTCACTCGTACGTCATCCCACGCTTAACTTAAGCCTGCCCTGTCTGGGTTCATTCATCCCATTTCAACCTTTGCCCCATCACCCGCACATACTTCTTGGGGATTCGTCTCCTCCTCGGACTCCCCCGCGCCACCTCCAGGCTGTCTCTCCTGGCCGACTCCGGCCTGTCCCACCTTCACCCTCTCCTTTGCTCCATGACGACTTACTTCTTATGCCGATGCTGACGCAGCGACAATCCCCTCATCCTACAACTTGCGGAGCCGCTGCCTCCTGCGCCCCACCCCCGACGACCGCTCTTCTCGACCGACCACCTATGCGATGACTCCGACGATGACGCTGACGACGTTCCGGCGGCCGGTGGGCCCGGCCAGTGACGACGTCGACCACCACGTCCACCGGTTGCCACGGCGGACCCGCCACCATAGCTCGCCTTCATCTCTAATCCATGTGCCTCTCATTGTCATCTACATCACCGTCTCTCTGTGCAGCCCACAACAGCTGCGCGGCACCCGTCTTCAAGTCTTCATCACCCCCAGCAGTCCCACACCCCCTCCTCCACCCTAAAGTACCCGGGTCTTCAGGAACCTCCGCATTTGCGGGGTCCAGCCTCATTATATTTATGTTTGTACAGTGTTTTGTCTTGTGCTCCTGTATGTCTTTTGTAATAAATGATGTTTTTGTAAAAAAAAAAACTGTTGTGGTTTGTTCGCTCCTGCGCGGATCGCGAAAAATGACTTAATTCGGCTGCCATTCGTAGTGAAACATGTGTCCAGCGAAACTACATTCACCAATGCAGCTGTACAATTGAATGTGAGTGTTTTCGTTCAATATTTAGTACTTTAATTCACATTTCAAAAATCATGATTTTTCGTTTCCTTATCAAAAACAACATGGCGTAGCTTGGTGTGAACCAGTGTGGCCAACTGTCGCGGCGGAAATTCCGCGCGCGCAGGTATGCCCTGCTCCCAACAACAAGCTGTGTTTTTCTACTAAAACAAACCAATTGCGAGACTAGGGCTGTATCCGAATACTGGCCTAATGGATCCCTTAGCTAAGGGATCCACTAAAAGTGCATCGTAGTGGACGCGGCCATCTTTGTGTTGAATCCGAATTCTCACAAGGGATGCCGATGCATCCCTTCACGCATCCACTAATTCGAGATTTCTAGGGATGCGACACTCGCATCCACTAACGCGTCCCTACATCCATTAGCTTCGGAATTGGGTTTTATTTTGTTTGTGTATAATATTACTTCAGATTTTCTGCAAAATATTTGTTTAAAACATTATAAGCAAAAGTGATAACTTAAACAGAGACAAATTAAGACGTTAATAAATATAATAAAAATACGAATTTAAACTTAAAGGATAATTCAAAACTCATAAGTATTTTTAAAGTTTACAATTTATAAAATGTATTTTATTTGGATCGCTAACATATATAACATACACGTTACATTATTTTTTAATTGGTAGGTATTTATTATTTACGTTTTGCTGAATATTCGTAGATATCCCTACACAAAATGGCTGCGTGAACATTAGTACGACTGACAGTCAACAGGTGGTGCTAGTAGTAAAAGTATTCGGATACTATCCATCCATTAGAAATGCGTCCTCTACATTGTGGCTGCATTTGCTAAGGGATGTAGGGATGTGTGTGCTAAGGACGCATCCCTATGTATTCGGATACAGCCTAACTGTGCGCGACACTGACTGGAACTGAAACTTCATTGCTTTAAATATTAATCTTTTTATTACCATAGTATTCTGCTTCTTAAAACATTTTCATAATAATAAATAAAGTCAAAAATATTTTTTCTTAATTATTTTGTAACGTAAAATAATCCATGCCCGCCTTTAAAGATTTTTCAGTGTCTATCTCAGTTTGTGTAAGTTATTGTCTCGTGAAATCGCCACACAAACAGACCGAGCAGGGATGTTAGACGTACCAACTTGTTGGTACACATACCATTTTTCAGGGTCTTGTACCATGTACCAAGTATAAATTGTGCTGGTATGCAGAAATACCAACTTTGAACATCGACAATACGCGATGCGCCATGCATTAACAACTAACATTAGGCGTGGACGAATAATTCGAATAGTTGCGTTTTAATAATTCCATCTGTATACGTTTAATAAAACTGCATTTTAAGAGAAATTTTTAAGTGCTAATTTAATTGAAACCATGCATACTAGGTGCTAAAGTTTTTATGGCCATCTTATAATTTCAGAAGCTAGTTCTGTAGAAATTGATCACAGCGCCATGCCGTATTGCCGTCATGGCGTGCGGATTGAATAAAAAATAGGTTACCAACCTTATCATACTTTATTTGTTGACAATTGTGTAACCTTTTATGTTTCCATAGTATATATCGTATTAAAGCAGTTTATATAAATATCATTATATATATATATATATATATAAAATCTATGAAACAAAACATACAGGATCTTTGTCAGTGTAAGATCTTGGAGTGTACCAGTTTTTTTTCTTCAGATACCAGCTTTTAGTGACATCTGTACCAGGTTCGTTGAGCCACTGTCTAACATCCCTGAGACCGAGTTCGCGATGCCGCCACCAGGGCCGCGCGCGCGCGCTGCCGATCTGCGCGCCTCTCCCGGCCGCCCCGCGAACTGAGGGCGGTTTAATGGTAAACGCGAGTGTGTGTAAAAACCAAACCACCAAAAACTGAAAAACTGAAAAACTTGTGTATATTATATTATTTTTTCTAGCTTATTATAATCAATTATTACATTCCTTAGTGCATAATTTGATGTGTTCGTGCGGTATCGGCTTTAGCCACAAAGTGCCCACCATTATTTTTATTGTTAATTTTAATTTTTAATTGTATTTCTCTTACTAATAACAATATTACAAGATGGAAACCAGCAGTGCACTGGAGGAGGACTTCCTGTCACTGCCCAACCTGGCCGCCTCACCCTTCAAAATGACATACACCCGCCAAAAAGTGATAAACAGCACAGAAACGAAAAACGTTCATGCCATTGTTCCACACTTTACCGCCGACCATACTGACACTTTCTCGCTCCCAGTGACGCCCACCGATGCTCCCCTTAAACCACAAACTGCGTGTGTAAAGGTGTCTGAGCTCCGCCGTCTGGATGGGCTAATCCCGATATCCAGCCTACCTCTCTCACTCACCACAACCACTCACGACCACCACAGTCAGTAGTACACCCATAATGTGCACTGTAGGTACCATCCCGAACACTAGCCAACAGGAACAACATGAACAACAACACCAACAAATGCAACAACAAATACCTGACCACAATGAACTTCGACACCAACAGCAACAACAAGAGCTACAACGATGCCAACTCTCCCAACAACAACTACAACAGCAAATGCACATGCAACAACTAGAACTCAGACAACAACAACAGGAATTGCAACAACTTCAGCAACAACAGAAACTACAACAAATTCATGCCCTGTTGGACCTTCCCTACTCACCACCACCCC
The DNA here is from genome assembly GCF_032445375.1 of Bacillus rossius redtenbacheri. Classification (NCBI taxonomy): domain Eukaryota; kingdom Metazoa; phylum Arthropoda; class Insecta; order Phasmatodea; family Bacillidae; genus Bacillus; species Bacillus rossius. Next base: position 30,768,184 of record NC_086338.1, on the reverse strand, counting down.
CTGCCTCCTCACACCAGATCGACATGGACACAACAGGTTTCAAGATCCCCAAGAAGACCAGTAAACGCTGCCGGACCAACTCCACCACATCAGACACATCACTCCCCACCAGCAACAGATTTGCCTCCACCCTCAGCCTGGACGACATGGGCGATGATGCCACACCACCACCGACAAAGACAGCACCAACAACAACAAAAACTAAAACTAAGACAAAATGGACCCCCCTTCCTCTTGACGACCAACAACCATCCACCTCCCGAGCCCCCACTGCACCTCGCCCCCCCACCCAGACCACCACCCGAATGCCCCCCATCTCCTGCATCGTCTCAACCTCCAGCCAACCCTTCCTGACTGCAGCCAGGCTCCAGAAAGAATTGACCGGCCCCCTTTCCATCTCCACCATCCGTGACAGGACGTCCTTCTACACGACGAACGCACGCGACCACGACTATCTCTTCAAAAAACTATCCGCAGCTGGTTACCAACCTTTCACCTCCCTCCGCCCCGACGAAAGACAGGACAGGGTAGTCATAAAACGACTACCCGTCTCCACCACCCCCGAAGAACTCCTCCAACAGCTGCAGGACGATGGGTACCCCGTGTCGTCCGTACTCCCACTACGAATGCCCCCTGACGCCGACACCAAGCCCTTCCTGGTTGCCACCAACCCCTTCCTGGTTGCTACCAACCACCAGGCAGAGGCCAACCAGCTCCTCACCATCAAGAACCTTGGCGGCTGGGTCGTGAAGGTTGAGCGGTACCGCGGGTCCGGCAGAGTCCCGCAGTGCTACCGCTGCCAACTATCCAGCCACAACTCCGTCAAATGCGACCGTGCCCTCCGCTGCTTCAAGTGCACGGGGGAGCATCGGTCGCGCGACTGCACCACCCCCCCCCCCCCCGAGACAAGGAAGTGCTGCCTCTGCGACGGCCCCCATATCGCCTCCTCTCCAGACTGCCCCAACCTTATCGCCTTCCAACGCCGCCATCCCCACGCACATCCGACACTACCCCTACTGCCACCATTGCCCCGCCACCTGACACCACCTCCCAACGCACCTTCCCTGCCATGAAGGGCAATGCGTGGGCAAGGCCACTCTACACCACCCAACCCAGTTTTCCACCAAACACCACATCCAATGTCTCACCAAATCCAACACCCCGCTCACCACCCACCACCGACCCAGACACCAATTCCCTCGGCGACACCGTCCGAGACATCCTCAACCTTTTCCGCACCTACCTACCCGTCATCCGCCGCACCATGACAGCCCTCTCCCGCGCCCGCACCCCAGCTAACAAAATCGAAGTCGTCGACGTTTAGGAGTAATCGCCGTTTGTAATTTACATTACAATACCTGAGCATTCATGCTGTGCTTGCTGTGTATGTGCGTGCTGTTTGTTTACGACAACTTATAAAAATTTATATATTTTTTATTTGGATATTGTAATGCAATGTAAATAAAAAATTTAAAAAAAATTACATCCCTACTATGCACCCAAGCTGAAGCGTCAACATTTGACAGTTTTTTTTTCTCCTTCAGTATGTAGGTGCGTAGTGCCGACAAGTTATGTGCAATAACACGTAATTATGGAGTAGAGGGCCACCATGGAAATAAAAAAAGTTAAAAAAAAACATATTTTTACTTCCTTAAATGATTTCTGATCATTCTGCAAAAACGGCATTGCGATATATCCAGTAATTTGCATATAATTACCTTTTTAAACGAGTGTAGCTATATTTTAATTTTTATAGATATTGATGCCGACCGCCAATGCTCCTCTATGTTGCATAGACCGCTATGCCTCAACGTATCGCAAAGGCGTGTGCACCGAACGCGCTCGTGCGCACAACAAAGTGTAGTTTGTGCAACCAGGCGAACGTCAGGCAACGACTGCTACGTCGGCGGAAGGATCTGGCCGGGTGTGGCATATATCTCCGCCGAACTACAACAAATGCAATTATGTATATTTTTCCACAGGTTTTTGTTAGAATTTATTTTCATCATTTAATATTTCAGTCCTTTCAAAATTATGTTTCACTGTGCGCCTTGTCCCGAACCTGGCCGGTTCAGTTTCCTGCGAAATTCACACGTTTCAGCGGGAGGGCTGGCGGGGGAGGGGGGGTCGCGCATGGCGAGAGCGGGAGTGTCCTTCAGGAGCTCGGATAGGCCGGCAGCCTTCGCGCAACGGGGAACTATCAACTCTTGCTTTCACCGACATGTAGTTTCAATAGTCATAATCTTTTCTTAATCATTTACGTACAGTTTCGTGGTTGGCCTCAATTTACCATGAGGTATTTCACTTAAATAAATCAGTGCTCCAAGATGAGTGTTCAGCATATTATGTAAGTACTGTGGGGAGTCTACAAGACGTTACGTCGGCGCTTCACGCAACAACTTAGCTTACCGGCTAATTAGTTTCAGCCCGCACGGGGCAGCCAGTAGGCGACATGTGCCATCAAACTTATTAACGAGTCAGTCTCTGGGAAACGTCTAAGAGCCACATAGTCACCGGAGTTTCGGGCCTACGTGTCATTAGCCCAGTGTAATACATAATATGTAGTAGTGAAGTGTTTTTGTCGTCAAGGTATAATCCGTCATGTTACAGTTTATTTTGTAACTGCCGCACAGTATCGTGCCACCCAACTTACTAACGAGTCAGTTTCTGGGACACATCTAAGAGTCACGTAGAGTCGCTGGGGATACGAGCCTACGTGTCATTAGCCCAGCGTAATACGTATTGTGTAATAGTGAAGTGTTTTATTCGTCAAGGTATAATTTGTCATGTTAGTTTATTTTGTAACCTCCGCATTGTGTGCAAGAGTGTGTCCTTCATGCGCAGTAAAATCGTGAGCTGCCACTGAGGTAGTGGGCTGTGCGTTTGACTATTCGATTCGGGACAACCGTTACGGCCAGAACGGGCAGCACTATGTATAGGGCTGTGCTGTAATAAATTCACCAGGCATCAACCAGTAACTTTGTGTTCTTCTTCAGGCGTCCCGAGTGGCCATAACAGCTCGGGGGGCCCTACTGTGTTAACCCCTACCTCTAGCCACAAGGCCGAACCCTCCCTGGAGGTAGTGGGTCGTCAATATTAACATAATAGGTTGCGGAAATGTGGCCCTATGCCTAATTATCACGTTATCTTGCGTCCTCCGGCGATGATTTTAAACTATTGTTGTATCGTATATTATTTACCTCTTGTTTGTTTGTTTTTCATGAGAATTGACAAATTAATAATAACGCCTAGTGATATATCTCCACCGCAAGACACCTAGCGCTAGAGTTGAATAGCGGACGTCGAACGAACTATGGAGACAGTAAGTTGTCACTTTTATCTGGCGAGTGTCCAGACCTCCCCTTCTTAGACCGTGTTATCGACTATATATGTCTGAAAGCCTCTCCAGTCGGCTTTCTTGTAGTCTTTAATTTTTCTCGGAGGACTGATGTCAGTGTCCACGTCATCGAATAGTAGATGTACTGGAAAGTGGTCAGACTACATTTCGTGAAAGACTCTGAGTTCGAATCCCGTTTGAACTCTCTTATTTAATGCAATATCTAAAATATCGGGGTTGAGCCTTAGTACTCCGCTATCGTGAGTGGGCTCTGAGGGAGCATGTACTTGATAATTTTTGTTAGACTCGTGTCTTTGCAGCAGCAGGCCATTGGCTGTATTGCTCCGACAGTACCAGTCTTTATGCTTGGCATTAATATCGCCGACTGCTAGGAATGTGGGAGCTGAGCCATATAAGATGTCCAGCTCGTTTTCAGTTAGTGACCTCCCCGGTGGTGCATACATCGAAATAAGCACTATTTGTTGTTTATGGACTTTAAAAGTAATTGCAACAGCTTCTAATTTATTAAATTCAGGTAAATGAAATTCACTATGTTGTATACTTCTGTGGATTAGTAGGGCTACCCCTCCACTTCTGGTATCGCGGTCGCGCCTATAAATAGTGTAATTTAAGATAGTTAGACTATCTGTTGGAAGTAAGTGTGTTTCGTTTATCGCCGCAATTCTAATATTATGTTTAATTAAATGATCGGTAAATTTGATTATTTTATTTCTAATTCCTCGTGCATTCCAGTAAAGGATGGTATTTAATCTACTGTCTACGGGGGTAGTATTAATGGCAGAACCTAAATTAAGGGTGTGCAGCATTACAGCTGGCCGCTAATGCTGTCACAAAGCCCGTGGCGGCTTTTATTTTGTCCTCTATTGACTTGGACGGATTACACCAAATAGCCATTAAAATGCACATTGGTTCCAGAACGTGTGCCAGGTTAGGGTACTGTCCAATGGCATCCGATTGGCCTACAAGCTTTAGAAAGTCACTCGCGCCCATCGCTGGATTCTGCGCGGGTTTTAGCTGCGGTGAAGCAGTTGGCAATTCTGTTGGTGAGTCAGTCTGCAACGGGCTGGTTTGTTGTTTCCCAGGCGCGACTTTCTTGGAATCACTGGGGGGAGGGGTGGAGTTGGGTGGCGCCTTAGTACCTGGCTGATCCGTCACCTGACCTTGCGCCCGGCCTTTACCGTTTTTGTGCCCCAAATGGTGTTTCTTCGGGGGCCTCTGGGGCAGGGGCTGGCCTCTAGGTGTGGGTGGGTTTGCCAAGACAGGATACTCCAGTTCATGCCTATCGCTCAACACTGAATATTGGTTAGGGCTCTGCCATTGCGGGGGGCGGGGTAGCTCGGGGCTCGCCACGGCTGCCTTGGGGGCTGGGGGCAGTAGCCTGAGGGACCGGCTTGTTTTGGGGGCGGGCAGACTTGAGCTGCGGCTGCTGCTCACTTGTTTTCGCGCACTGCGCGTTTGGACTGCAGCTCTCTGTTTTTCCGCTCCTGTTGCGGGAGGTGACGCCAGTTCTCCCTCTTGTAGGCCATGCAGCCTCTGTAATTGGCGCAATGCGGGCCTTCACATCGCGCCTACTTTGCCTTCGTCCTGTCACCTCCCTGGGGGCAAACGTCGGTTTTGTGCCCTTGGCTGCATCATCGGCACACAGGGGAGGCTCTGCAGCCTTTTGCGGGGTGGCCAAACCTCTGACAGTTGCCACACTGGAGGGGGCGTTTGGGGTGTCGATATTCCTCAACACGAATGCTGAGGCCTCCGAATGATTTCAGGTCGTAAATCCTTTCTGGATTTACGGCCTTCGGGAGCTCTACGACTAACTTATTTATAGGCTGCCTGGTCTGCCTGTTGTACAGAAACCAGAAGTTCTGCACTGGAAGCCCCATTCTGGTGAACTCGGCCTGAATGAATTGTTTGTCGGTGCTGCTATGCACTCGACAAAACACAAACTTGTTCGGGATCTCGTCCCGTTGCAGCAGCACAGAATGTTGCACTCCGGCCTGCTCCAGTGCACGCACTGCCCTGTGGTACTCATCCACAGTGGCAGTGTGAATCATGAGCTGGTCATGGCCGCGACTGACGCACGACCAGCGCTCCTGCAGTGCTGCATCCAGCACTGTTTTAATGGCCAGGTAGCTGTGGCCAGAATCCACAAATACATACAGGGGTTTCACCTGCATTTTCTTTGCCTGAGGGGCAGGGTTTGGCGGGGCAGGGCTTGAACCTGCTGACGTGTTGGCGGCCGTTTGACTGGCCGAGTTGTTTCCCCTTCTGACGGGCTGCTTGCGAAGTCGCTCGGCCTGCTGCCTCGCGATCGCGGGGTTCGACAGAGGGGGGGCGCAGCCTTTCACCCTTCCCTCCCGTTTTTTATTTTTTTGGGACGACTGTAGTGAAGCCATCGTCACTCGGCAAGGGCACATCGATACACTCCTGCATCACCTGCTTGTCACTTAACTGATCAGTCATATCGCTAGTGTACACCCTACAACGTACTAACACCCACTGACCACGCTCCTGGGATTAAGCCGGGTTGTGGCTAGGCTGTAGGGTTAGCTACAACCCGGGTAGTTTTGCACGCTTACACTTCCTAGAAAAACCTGGGAATACCACCTGGCCTGTGTGCGAGTAAACAGGCTGTTCCTGGAATCTCGCAGCTCCGCTTGATGCGTCCGTCCTCGGCCAAGGCTCGAAGCGAACTCCTTTCCTGCGCAAAAATAAAACAAATCCCGAAGTTGGCCGAAGGTGAATTATTCGTGTGTAATCGGGAATGTTAGGTCTGCCTCTGGGAGAAACTTAAGCCATTTTGTAAGGTAATTTTGGATACTAATTTTGGCAGCCCTGTTTTAAGCTGAGTGGTTTATTTTTCATACCATCCTTCTGTATTCTGTGCGTTGATTCTGTGATCTCATCTGTTCCACATTTTGGTGACGTTTTGAGTTATATATTTTTATGCTGTACGAGTTTTAAGGGTAAGTTTATAAACTATTATTTATATTTAGGATAATTTCATTATAAATTTATACACAACATAACTTTAGTCACCGAAATCGTATTTTTATCTTGAATTCACTAAAACATTTTGAAACATAACCTCAAACATTACTCTTGCTGTTGCTTCACTTTATAATAAGTTATTTTACCATTTTGCTTTTTTCTTACATTTTATAATAAATGTTTTGTGTCCTGCATGTGGTAACAAAGACCACCACACATGAGTGGTTTTTGTTACCCCTTGCTAACAGCATTATATTTAATAAACTTAATTTTATATATATATATTTTTAGATTAAAAATGCCAAAGGCCTGTTGGAGCTCGAACATATAAAGATTATACTGAAGATCAGGTAAAAGAAGCAGTAGAAGAAGTGTGGAATGGGTTATCATTATGGAAGGCTGCCGAAAAGTTTGGGATATCAAGGTGTGCACTTACTACAGCAGTAAAAGGAAAAAGAAATAAGTTTGGAAGGCCTTTTGTTTTAGATGGTGAAGAGGAAAAAAAATTAGCGGAATGTGTGCGATTGGCTGGAGATTGGTGATTCCCGCTAACAGTCTTTGATATTAGCTTGACGACGTTAGGGCCGTTCCCGTGGTTCGGAGTCGCTGCCCAGCTGCTCCGGTAGAGAGGGTACGTGCCACGTGGCAAGGGAACTACCCTAACTTAGGTGGAATAAAAGAGTTTTGACGTTAAGGTGTGTTTAATGCACACGTCACACTGTACATGGGCTGTCACGGCTCCCCTCTGTGACAGTCCATCAGGGCGAGGCCCGGCTCCACGCACCTTGAGCGCGACACGACACTACCAGTGACCTGACTGGCGGTGACACGACAGTGACGCGACTGACAGTGGCGTGGATGACGGTGACGTGACTGGCAGTGACGCGATTGACGATGACATGAAAGACTGACGTAACTGCCGACGCGAACGACGGTGACGTGACTCCCGGTGACGTGATTGACGGTGACGTAACTGACGACGCGAACGACTGACGGTGACGTGACCTTCGCGACCGCGCTCTCTCATGCCACTTCGGCGACTCACTCCACCCACGCTCCGCGACGTCTCAGCGGCCTCCCCCCTTGCCGCGTGCACATGAATCTCCCCTCTTTCCTTCGTGTGCGAGTGCGTGGAGCCACATGGTCACAGGCGGGGAGACGCGACTCAGTCGCCCGGGAATCACATTTTATCCGTTTTGAACTCAACACAATATCAACACAACCAGACAAATAGATATCCACACCCTTACATAATTACATAAACAAAACCTGTTACACTTTTGCGCACGGGCGCCGGCGCACACGCAAGCCTGAAGCAGCGACGGGCAATAATGGCCTCAGCGAGCCGGAGGAGCACTTGGGACGACGTCAAATGCTCCCCCCTCCCCGAGGTCATTTTGCCCGCTGATGCTACGATCACACGCACTTCACCATTAACACTCGGCACTCGGGCGTTCATATTGGCATCCCATGGGCGGAAGTAGGAGTAACCTGCTGGGTGAGTACCCATGGCCAATAGTCTAGCAGGTAGGAGGGAGGCCTGCGCTGACGAGTGGAATGGCGGGCTATTTCCGGAACCTGGGGATTCGGTGCAGTGTCTGGGTGCATAGGTGGGGATCTGTCCCCTTCCTTCACCTCATCAAGGAGTTCAATGATGACCCCTTCCTCGGGACCACAGGGCCCTTCAGGTGGATAACCTATGTGGTGGTGGTACTCATCCCCGTTTAACCCTTCCATTACTTCCTCGGGGAATACTATTTTAGGGATGGTGTCAATGGTTGGTAACTCAGGGTCCTCTTCATCAGGGATTGGGGTAAGGGATGTGTTAAAGACGGAGTTTTGGGCATCCCTGGAGTCCAGCCTGTCAGCAAGCTCATCCAGGTGGTCCATGGTGAAACCGTTGGGCTCATACCCATATGCTTGTTGGGTGGGCGTAGCTTCTCGGGAAAATACTGGAGCTTTGGGATTTAAAGAATTCTCGCAACCTGCTGGGTTGGTATTGCCAGTGACCATTTCGTCACCGAAGTTCGTCGGCACCAAAGGTGAGTCCGATCTCCTTCCTTCCCTACTGCAGTGGTTTCTTCCAGGGTCGGTGTCTAGGGGCATCGGGTCAGAATTGGCACAATGGCCTCCTCGTGGTGTCTCTGGTTGGTCCCTGGGGCAGTCCTGGTCTGTAAAACTATCTGCGGCTCCTACGGTTGATGGCTGCTGCGGCATCGGGACCGTGGCTAGCCGCAAGGCATCACGGTGTATTTTGGCCATTCGGCCATTCGGCTGCCGCACCAGGTAAGTGGTCATCCCCAAGCGAGCCACCACCTCCCTGGGCTCGGACCACTTGGGCGCGAGGCCCGCGCAAAACCCACGGCCCTTGGCTGACAGATGCTGGAGCCTTACATGCACAAACTGTCCTGGAATGATCTGCGGGGGTGGATTTAGGGACTGGGGTGTTCGATGATCCAAAAACTGGGCCTGATGCCTGCGTGCCCCAGCCCGTAGGTCCTCTACCGGGAAAGGTTCTTCTGTGTGAATGACGCCCAGTTCGGCTGGCAATGCTAAGTTGTGACCATGGAGCAGCTCAGCTGGAGAATATCCCGTTACCTCGTTCGTGCGCCGGCGGAGGCAGTACAAGAGGGTGGGGAGGTGAATGTCCCACTTAGTGTGGTCCTCATCAAGGCGGATACGGAGCTGGGTCTTAATGTCTTGGTTGCGGCGTTCAGTGGGATTTGATCTGGGATGATAGGTAGGGGTGGTGTGATGATGGACCCCCCACCGCCCACATGCCTTCCGCCAGCTGTGACCCGTAAATTGGACTCCATTATCCGTGAGCAGCACTCTCGGATACCCATACCGTGGGAACACCTCTCGGTCCAGTAGGGCGATGATTGTTCCCGCCTTGACATTGGCGACAGCAAACGCCTCGGTCCATCGCGTAAACACATCAGTGACTACAATGATGAACCGCTTTCCCCGGGAGGTGCGTGGGTAGGGGCCCATAATGTCAAGAGCCACCTCGTGGAATGGGTGGTCAGGGCGTCGGGGAACCTGTTGCTCCACGCCATCAGGTCGACGCGCCTTACACTGTTGGCAGCGTTGGCACTCACGCACGAACTGCTTAACGTCGGCCGTGACCTCCGGCCAGTGGAACGTCCTGCGGATTTCTCGCAGGGTCTGTTCAGCCCCAGGGTGCCCCGCCAGCTCATGACTGTGGAAGAACAGTAGGATGGCTGGCCGTGCAGCAGGGGGTGCATGAATACTCCAGCGGCTTCCTCTGCGAGCACCACGGGTCTGAAGCATGCCATCGAGACTACGCTGATAGGGAAATGCTTGGTCGCCACACTCGGCCAGTCGGGCTCGTGTTTGTGGGTCGTCCTGCTGGGCGTCACGCACGTGAGTCACCAGCTCTGCCATGGTGGCGAATTGGATGGCCGGCTCTGGTGTGCTGGGCCCAGGCAGCATGTACAGTAAGGCATCGTTGGGGGCCGGGTCCGAATAGTTGGTAATCGGAACCGGGGGTAGGAGGTTGTCCCACCCCTGGTCATCGTAGACTATGGTTCTGGGGTCCGGGTGCCGGGAAAGCTCGTCAGCGAGCTCATTTTCCCGGCCGGGTACATGTTCCACCTTGAAGTGGAAGCTTTGGAGGAGAAGGGCCCACCGGGTAAACTTTGACTTGCCCTCCTGCACGGAATCCAGCCATTTGAGGCACTGGCTGTCCGTGCGGAGAATGAAGGGGCGCCCCTCGAGGTAGTGTCGGTATCTTTTTAGTGCCCACACCACAGCGAGGCACTCTTGCTCATTGACATGGTATCGTCTTTCCGCTGGGCCAAACATGGCACTCGCGTACTCGACGATACGTCTCTGGCCTTGGCCGTCCAGCTGGTACAGCACCACCCCCATGCCTTCCTGGCTGGCATCGGTCTGCACGAACAGTGGTTCGTCCGGCACCAGCCGCGACAGGGTGTGGCAGTTGCGGAGCTGTTGTTTTACCTCGCCCAGGGCCTGGTCGGCGGCCTGGGTCCACCGGAATTTGTGCTTAGGTGAAAGCAGGTCGGTCATTGGCGCGGTAATCGAGGCGAAGTGGGGAACAAATGACCTCAACCAATTCAACAGCCCCATGAGTTTCTGGAGCTGCTTCCGTGTCTTGGGTGCCTGCTTGCCCTCAATAATGGACAGCTGTTTGGGCAGCGGGCGGCATCCCTCTGCGTCCACAATATGGCCCAGAAACTCGATCTCCTCCGCCCCAATGTGGCACTTCCTCGGGGCGCACGTCAGCCCGTGCCTGGCGAGCCACTCAAACACCAAGGCCAGATGGTGTGCGTGTTCCTCCCACGAACATGACCAGATGATCACATCGTCCAGGTAGGCTTGGGCAAACTTGCCGATGTAGCCATCCAGGACACGGACCATCATGGTCTGGAAGGTCGCAGGAGCATCCATCAGGCCGAACGGCATCGCACAGAACTGGAAGCGCCTGCCGTCTGGGGCGGTAAAGGCTGTTTTGGGGCGGTCGGCGGGGCATACTGGCACTTGCCAGTACCCCGACTTGAGGTCAAGCTTTGAAAAGATGGTGGCTTTCCCCAAGCCAGCGAGGGCATCCGTGATGTTGATTAATGGTGGTGGTGCCGGAATGGTGAGGTGATTTATTGCTTTGAAATTTACGCAAAATCTCAGCGTTCCATCTTTCTTGGTGGCCATTACGATACGACTATTATAAGGTGAATTACTAGGTTCTATGACGCCACTCGCCAGCATCTCCTCGATTTGCGCCTGTATGGCATCCTGTTCACGGGGTCCGAACCCGAACACTTTCTGGAATGGAGGGGTATGGGGCACCAGGGGTATGCTATGCTCTGTAATTGTAGTCCTCTGTAACTGGTCCGCAGCTGCAAACACTTGCGAATGAGCCCTTATCACCTCATCGATGTCGGCGTGGTGCTCGGCTGGAACTCCGTGGGTCAGCTCATCCAAACCTACAACTGTGAGAGGTGGGGATGGAATAGGCCGGTGGATACCGTAGACAGTCCAACGGCCGCGGGTACCAAGGTGCAAGCGCCCGGCACGGACTTCGATTGTGGCATCGACCTGTGCAAGCCAGGGGGCTCCCAGGATAATCTCCTCTCGTAGCTCATGCAACACTATGGCGTCCGTTTGGCTAACATGGTCCCTTATGTGAATTTTTACCTGGGCGCGCCCAGACGTGGGCGCGCAAGCTCCCCTGGTGGCCAGCAGGACTGTCCCAGCCTCAGCTGTCACGTCAGCACCGGCGACGAGGTGAGCGGCAATATAGCTGTGGCTGGCGGCGGTGTCCACCAGCGCCTCCAGTTCCCGGCCGTCCACCCGGACAGGTATGCGCAGTAGACTGCCTTCCTCGGGACCCATGCGCCCGAGCCGGGACAGCGTATCCTCTAGCCCCGCATCTACTGTCGAGGCCCCCAGCGATGTAGGGCGAGCGGCAGAGCTCACCGAAGACTCGGGGCACGGCCCGTCGGGCCGGCGCGGACCGCCCCCGCCGACGTCAGGTGGGCGGGGCGGTAGCTCACTGGCGCCCGTAGCTGCTGGCGGGGACGCCGACGATGTGGGGCGAGCGGCATAGCTCGCCGAAGACTCGGGGCACGGCCCGTCGGGCCGGCGCGGACCGCCCCCGCCGACGTCAGGTGGGCGGGGCGGTAGCTCACTGGCGCCCGCAGCTGCTGGCGGGGACGCCGACAACATGGGGCGAGCGGCATAGCTCGCCGATGACTCGGGGCACGGCCCGTCGGGCCGGCGCGGACCGCCCCCGCCGACGTCAGGTGGGCGGGGCGGTAGCTCACTGGCGCCCGCAGCTGCTGGCGGGGACGCCGACGATGTGGGGCGAGCGGCATAGCTCGCCGAAGACTCGGGGCACGGCCCGTCGGGCCGGCGCGGACCGCCCCCGCCGACGTCAGGTGGGCGGGGCGGTAGCTCACTGGCGCCCGCAGCTGCTGGCGGGGACGCCGACGATGTGGGGCGAGCGGCATAGCTCGCCGAAGACTCGGGGCACGGCCCGTCGGGCCGGCGCGGACCGCCCCCCGCCGACGTCAGGTGGGCGGGGCGGTAGCTCACTGGCGCCCGCAGCTGCTGGCGGGGACGCCGACGACATGGGGCGAGCGGCATAGCTTGCCGATGATTCGGGGCACGGCCCGTCGGGCCGGCGCGGACCGCCCCCGCCGACGTCAGGTGGGCGGGGCGGTAGCTCACTGGCGCCCGCAGCTGCTGGCGGGGACGCCGACGATGTGGGGCGAGCGGCATAGCTCGCCGAAGACTCGGGGCACGGCCCGTCGGGCCGGCGCGGACCGCCCCCGCCGACGTCAGGTGGGCGGGGCGGTGTGGCTGGTTGGAGTTTCGGAGAGCGGGGCCCAGCTGTCTCATCGCCCTCACCTAGGCGTTTCCCGATGGTGTTGTGTCACCTCCGTTTCCCCCTTCTCCGGCGGCCTTGACGGGGCATTCACGGTGCCAGTGGTACATTTCTGTTGGACAGTACCTGCAGCGGGGAGGCCGCTCTTCGCGGGCTGTCGGGCCTCCGCGTCGCTCCCCTCGGTCGGCCTGCCGCCAGGTCAGCCTCGACTGGCCCTGTGGCTCAAGGTTGCGTCCCCGCGACCCCGGCGACTGGGCGGATTTGTCCGGCGGTGCTGGCGGGCCAGTGTACCGCACCATCGCTCCAGCATCTTCTGGTGACAGCACCGCCGGGGTGGGGTTGGGCCTCCACGGCATCATGGTCTCCGTTGCACTCTGTATGGCCTGGATGTCTCTCTCTGTTTCTCTCGCCATGGCTAGGAAATCGTCCACGCTTCTTCCCGTGGCGTTACGCATGAAAGGTCTTAATTCCGGTGACAGTAGCTCCACAATCACTGGCAGTATCTCGGCGACTGAGCCGCTTGTCGTCAGACGTCGGTGGAGGCGTAGCTTTTGATAAATAAAGCCTTCCACGCTTTCCACGGCCCGCTGTGTTTGACAGTACAGCTGGTACCGACAGCTGGCACGGGAATGCGCGTCATCAAAACGGGATTCGAACCGGGTAACGAATTCGGTCCAAGACATCCGGTATTCGCCTGCCATCGCCCACCAGGCTTGGGCACTGTCCCGGAGCTGTCCACTAACTCTGTCCGTGAACTCGTCCTCGGGCACCGCGTGTCTTGATAGTCTGTCCCAGCATGCTTGCAGAAATGCATGCGGATCTTCATGTGCTCGCCCCGTGAATACAGGTAGTGACACCGCCACGCTTGCATTTCGCGGTACCGGTTCCGGTTGTGCCTCCCCATGGCGCCGCACACCGTCGTTACAGGCTGCGCATAGAAATAGTCCGTCCCTGAAATTAGCGAATTCGCGTGCAGTCGTGCAAATCCGGTGTCTGACAGTGCCGCACACATAGCACTGCGCCGTCTCGCCTGGTCGCCCGGGACAGCCTACCATCGGGCACGTCACGCGCTCCCTTATCACGGCCCGCTCTGTGCCATGGTTATATATTTCCTTTTTTACAGTCTTTTCCTTAGGGGTACATGAGCACCATAGTGTAGCGCCCTCCCCTCGCAAGCTGCCCTCTCCGTGTGGCTTATGACACACCTGGCAGACCCCGTCCATATTCACGCGCACAGGTGTGTAGCATTCCGCGACATGCGCGGCTGACCGGCCCGTGCGGCGGACCGGGACGTCAGGTGGCGGGGAACAGACAGGCATGGCCCGCCTCCCCCCCTCCACTGACGGAGGTCCCGTTTCCGCACGCTCTTCGTCCCGCGGAAGTTGACCCGGCGGCGCGGTGATCTTGAATGGTCCGACTCGGCTGTACTCGTCGTCGCTCGGCTGGACTCGGCTCCCGCTCGACCCGAAGGGCGCAATTCGCCTGCGCTCATCCGGCGCGATCCCTTGAAGGGGAAAAGGGGGAAGAGCGAACTCACTCGCGCGGCCGAATGAAACCCGATACCTGTGTGACGCGCTCTTATCGCTTGACGGCGCAATCTCACACCATTTTGGCGCGTCGGCTTCCGCTCCCGCGCCGCTCTTGTCCACGCTCGACTCCCTGCAGCATTCTCGCGGCTCCCGAAAGTTTTGAAAATCCGCACTTTTCATGTCCGTTTCTATGTAAAAGCTCATGGTCAGCCACACTAGTTGGGCGCCATTTTGACGACGTTAGGGCCGTTCCCGTGGTTCGGAGTCGCTGCCCAGCTGCTCTGGTAGAGAGGGTACGTGCCACGTGGCAAGGGAACTACCCTAACTTAGGTGGAATAAAAGAGTTTTGACGTTAAGGTGTGTTTAATGCACACGTCACACTGTACATGGGCTGTCACGGCTCCCCTCTGTGACAGTCCATCAGGGCGAGGCCCGGCTCCACGCACCTTGAGCGCGACACGACACTACCAGTGACCTGACTGGCGGTGACACGACAGTGACGCGACTGACAGTGGCGTGGATGACGGTGACGTGACTGGCAGTGACGCGATTGACGATGACATGAAAGACTGACGTAACTGCCGACGCGAACGACGGTGACGTGACTCCCGGTGACGTGATTGACGGTGACGTAACTGACGACGCGAACGACTGACGGTGACGTGACCTTCGCGACCGCGCTCTCTCATGCCACTTCGGCGACTCACTCCACCCACGCTCCGCGACGTCTCAGCGGCCTCCCCCCTTGCCGCGTGCACATGAATCTCCCCTCTTTCCTTCGTGTGCGAGTGCGTGGAGCCACATGGTCACAGGCGGGGAGACGCGACTCAGTCGCCCGGGAATCACATTTTATCCGTTTTGAACTCAACACAATATCAACACAACCAGACAAATAGATATCCACACCCTTACATAATTACATAAACAAAACCTGTTACACTTTTGCGCACGGGCGCCGGCGCACACGCAAGCCTGAAGCAGCGACGGGCAATAATGGCCTCAGCGAGCCGGAGGAGCACTTGGGACGACGTCAAGCTTAATTGTAAAAGGATATCTTGATCGGAGCGGACGAACTGAACCAAGATTCAAAGGAAATATGCCTGGAGTAGATTTCGTTGAATCATTTATAAAGACACAGTGAGATTCTTTCTAATAGGCTGTGCCAGAATGTTAAAAGGAGTAGAGCTGCTATTAATGAGGAAACTCTAAACAGCTATTTTGATGAGCTTGAATTGACATTTAAGGACATAGACTCATCTATGATAGTAAACTATGATGAGACAAACATTACTGACGATCCTGGCAGAAAGATAGTTGTAGTAAGAAGAGGCACACATCATTCTGAACGCATAATCAATTTTTCCAAGTCTAGCATGTCTGTTATGTTTTCAAAGTGCTGATGGAACTATATTTCCTCCTTACATTACCTATAAGGCAGGAAATCTTTATGATTCGTGGACTGAAAATGGCCCTAAGAGTGCTGTCTACAATAGGTCTAAGAGTGGGTGGTTTACCCTCGAAATTTTTGAGGACTGGTTCGAGAAGATAACATTGCCATTCTTCAATAAGTTTGACAAAGATGCTAAGAATGTGTTAATTGGGGACAATATTTCAAGCCACATTTCGCCATGTATAATTGACAAATGTAAGAGTAACAACATCAAGTTTGTGCTACTCCCACCAAATAGTACTGCCGTCGGCCGGGGTCTCGGGTTCGAGTCCCGCGGCAAGTCAAAGGGGCTGGTGGTGCTTTATGGTGTGTTTTTCCAGGAGGGCACCAGGTTAGCTCGCACGTCTAACCAATGGGGTGGGTCGATCGGCTCCAGCGTGCTTCCCTAGGCTCGGGGGACTGCCACCACTTAGCCTAAAATCGTTCAGCCTAATACCCTCTCTGAAACACTATTCAGCCTAAAGTCACACAGCCTAAAGTCATTAAGCCTAAAATCACTCAGCCTAAAGTCACTCAGCCTAAAGTCATTCAGCCTAAAGTCATTCAGCCTAAAGTCATTCAGCCTAAAGTCATTCAGCCTAAAGTCATTCAGCCTAAAGTCATTCAGCCTAAAGTCATTCAGCCTAAAGTCATTCAGCCTAAAGTCATTCAGCCTAAAGTCACACAGCCTAAAATCGTTCAGCCTAAAGTCACTTAGCCTAAAATCATTCAGCCTAAAGTCGTAGAGCCTAAAATCATTCAGCATAAAGTCGCTCAGCCTAAAGTCGCTCAGCCTAAAGTCGTTCAGCCTAAAGTCGTTCAGCCTAAAGTCGTTCAGCCTAAAGTCACTCAGCCTAAAGTCACTCAGCCTAACGTCGTTCAGCCTAAAGTTGTTCAGCCTAAAATGTTTAAGTCTTATGTTTCAAGTTTCAGACTGCTGTAAAACCGTTATTTTTTATTACAATCGCTCAGTGATTGTAGTGCTATCTAGGAAGCAGTGTTGGAACTATTCTCGAAACCTAACTCTCGAGATGCAAAGCAAAATGTCTGACATCTGGTAAGGGATTGGGGAACCCACAGAATGATGATAAGCAGCATGTGCTCATATGTTTGCATGCATGAAATAGGATTAAATTCGAGCCGAAGAAAAATGACAGGAGACACTTCAGTATAATATACCATATATAAAAATCACTAAACATTTGTATTTAGCAGCTATATTTTCTTAAACCTAAAATAATAACGTTGGAAGCAGTCAATATCGAACTGTGAACACAAGCTTTGCACAATTTATTTGTGAAATTTTTCCACGTTTTTACACATACATAATAATATAGGGGTGACTCAATAAAAGAACGTGTAAATATTAAATTTTATTATAAAGGAATTATAAACATAATCGTAACACACTAACAAATATTAAAGTTTATCACAAATTCGGTAACAATGTAAAGATCATGACAGCGTATATACTGTACGAAAACTTTGGTACGTGGACGAGTTTTTATGGTATTGGCCATTGTTCTATTTTAGTACGACTGTACACTTAAATTTTTAAAACAATATTATTTGTCGTACTGTTATCTTTTAGGCATTACTATTATACTTATCGTAGCCTACATATAAAAATTCCGACATGATAGCAAGTGAGTACCTTGGGCGACAGACTGTGTTCCTCTTTAATATGGCAAACGATGGACCGCATAGAAGTGAAATTTCTTTGTTTTTCTTCTCTTAACAGAATCTCTAAATGAAGAACATCAAAAATGAACAGTAGAACAAAGAATGTGTTGCCTGCAAATGCATTTAATATAAACTTCTTATTGTAAGCACTGATTAATTGCTTACATATCACAAATCTGTTTCTCAGTTTTTCGAGTAAGTTTTCATTTGTATAATTGCGGATTTTTTGACACTTTATATTGGGGTTTTTATTGTAAAAATATGTTGTATTTATATCGCTATTAATAGAATTACTCAAACGAAACCATGACTTAGATCGTACGCTCTGAAGTATTTATTTTTATGAACGTAATGCAACATGTAAAATTTACAAATTTCTCGATTTTCATTATTATCCAATTTACGTAATTTTTTTTATGTTAAATATTTTTTACTACGACACAACTATGTTAACATTTTGATAAAAAGTTGTCTTGATATCATCCACATGTATATTACCTCTATGCTTTGTGTACCATACTTAAATTTTGTTATGGCACCAATTACGCCAGTTATAGAGCTGTGAAGTCCGGGATTAGTATTTCGAATGATTTGCAACTTCCCGAATCCCTGCCATTAATAATGTATGATGGATACTTGTTATTTCCTATTTGTGATGGCATGTGTATGTGACGCTATTAGTTTTTCGGCATTTTTGAAACATTAACGGCGTTAGGTACCTGCCATCTTCGGAAAAATCCGCTGGGGCGTGTTGGCAATGTCAAGGGTGCGATGAGATCTACAACTTGTTTCGCGACCTACCATGTTGCCATGCTTAAAGCCAGTAAAAGTCGGGAATAACGTCTGGGTCCCCGGCCATTCCTCCCTTTGACAGCTAGTCAATACAGCAGAAATTCTACATAACAGCTTGGCCGGAGGAATTCCTAGTAAACCTTTAGTTTTTTTTTAAAGCCCAAGGCAAATTATGTGACTATTTAAATTTTTATTCTGCGTGTATATATAATGATACTGTCTAGGAACTGAATAAATTACCACATCAATTTGCATATAAATACGAAGTAAATAAAAAGATGGCCTTGAAATACATCACGAGAGAAAAAAAAATCGTTATTCAGAATGTATCAATTTAAAAAAGTGAGTAATTGTTGCTAAGATACAGGATACGATTGAATTCGTGGTAACTCTTTTGTCGTTCATGTAACTTATTGTCCACGTGTTTTGTAGCAAACAGCAAAATAAATCAATATATTAAACGAAATCAATAAATATTGTTTTTCTCATTAGAACATGGTTTGTGTGCAATTATATTATTGTAACTGTTTGTTTATCTCTGCTCCCATTATTACTATCATAGTGAATATAAAACGATTTTTTGACAGAATTCTGTTGAACTGCAAATTAAGTCAGAGTTATGGCAATTTTTTTAAGCTTTTTGAAGTATAGACTATCGTTTCATTTGTACAGTACAAGCATAGATTTGTGACATCGTTATTGCTTGTCAAACCAAGTTAACACACTATAAATTTTCTGCTCCTACAAAACTGTCTGATTATTTATAATTCTGATGGCAAGTGCCATGCCATCGTGTTCATAAAAGCACGGTAGGTGGTGGCTTCATGTGTATACTGTTGGCAGTATTTATGTAAAAATAGAAGATACCGTTATTGATAGATGAAAGCAAATGCAATGTGCCAACATTTAATGTGTAATTGCTTATTAAAAGAAACATAAATTTTAAAAATTATAATAAAAATTTAAGATGTTGTTAAAGTCGCGCCGTTGAAATGATACAGACGTTGGTAAAATCACACAAATATAAAACCGAAAACCGTTTCACTAACAGGTCAAGAATGTACTACTAAACATTATTTATGGAGAAAACGAAGTGGTAGGGGAGTAACATAAGTATTTTCTTACTGTTTTGAAAGCAACCGGCTAGAATTATTTAGCATATTCGAGACCTTCAGGCGCACAAACGCTATACATCCGTACTGAGTGCCTCGCACGTCTACGCGCAGGCCACTGACAATGAGTGTAGTATTTTTTTACGTTTACAGCATATCTTAGTACGCATTTGTCTGTAAAGGATTAATTTTATTTATGTATATATATATAATTTCTACAAGATTAATATATATTACAGCCTATATAATTCTACAAGATTTCGGAAACGTAAAAGTATGGGATGGAGTACAGTTGTTTGATGGTGATAACAGCTAAGCAAAGCAAAATCAAGACTATTTTAGTGTAGTATTCGTTGATCATTGATATATAGAAAACGTTAATGTAAGGCAGTCAACAACAAAACGTGCCAGAAGATGAGCGCAGTATCCTGTAACCAACCGCGGCCTCTCGTCACATAGGCTACTGTAAATAAATTGTTACGTTGATGTATTACGTTTCTTCGTTTTCTGCAGGTTATCTACCACGCTAGGCCGGTACCTGACTCTCATACCTCTGGGTTGCTATCAAGGGTAGCATGCACGGCCAGTATTAGCTATTTACATAGTAGAGCTAACATTCTTCCAGCTACGTTGAACCGAAATTTGTTAACTAACAACAAACCAAATAAATTACTGAATATGGCAGGGCTGCATAGTATGAGAAATCACGTGGTAAACATGTTAACAATTTTTTTTTTTTTCACAAAAAGCTGCAGCTGTAAGAACGAAAAGACTGGGGGTTATGCATGTAAAAAAAAATCTGCGTTTTCTAAATGTGATAAAATGAAAAGTGCATATAAATATAACATTGCTTGGTAGTACGATAAACAATATTATATTAATGACTATATAACAACTTGATAATGACCGGATATTTTGTCAATTATTTAGTGAGCAAGCAAATTGCATATATTAGGGCGTGTGTCAGGTCGTGTCTCAATTGGTTTAGAGTGCTCTGTCGTGCTCAGGTTTCTACGACATTTATTCATCGTACAGAGCACTCTGGCCGTCTCGATAATGCGCTGAGAGAGTGCGAAAGAGCGAGAGTACCAGAGAAAGCGATGCTATATACTTGCTGCACTCTCTCGTACTCTCTGCCATCCGCTATATTGTTTATATTTGTAGAACGTGGTTATTGCAAACGGTGGATATGTTAAAAATGGTGCTGAGACATCACAATATTTCAATGCAACAAAGCATTGCAGCTGTAATTTATTTTAATTTGTGCATACATTTTTTGCGCGTATCATGTGTTTTAAATACATACTAACATTGCTTAGATATCGCATTGTCCCAATTCAGAATGCGAGAGCACGAAATAAGGAAATAGCACTCTTGCCATCAAATAATGCGAAATGATGCCAGGGGATGGATAGAAAGAAGTCAAGGCTAATATTGGCTTCGCTCTCTGAGGAATGTTAACAAAGGAAGGGGAAGAAAGGTTAACGCTTACCATAGCTGTGGATTTTCCGAGAAACGAGAGGGTGGCGTGAGGAAGCAATTTTGTTTACCTGATTCAAGAAAGAACTGCAATGTCCGATTGCAACGCATTTCAATAACCGGGATTCGCGCCTAGGACAGTTAGGGCGGAATTCATAGTGAACTGCGTTGTTTTCATTTCACAGTACAATAAATAAGTATTACTTATTCGAATGCTTTAAAGTAATACTTCATGAAGTAATACTTGTTGAAGTACAACTTATTGTGATTTCATAGTCACTATAAGACATAAGTACTTATTTCTCAAGTATTCATAAACAAATAAGCAATACTTACTGTATAAACCGTTCTTCGTCAAGTTTGTTTATTATGCATATGTTGTTAAATGCATAAGCCGATTGTAATTGTTCAGTTATTATTTCTATAGACATAGCCCATTTTTAAATTTCAGATTTCACATTTTTAGAACAGTTTGTTCATGAAAACTTAATTAAAAAGATAACTTTGCAGCTAGTTTGTAATCAGAACATCACCCTACATAACCTTTTTCATGTCTGCTTTGCGATGGATGTTGGCAAGTGCAACGATTTTGAACGACTTGTGGAGCACAAAATCTCCATTATTTGAACCAAAGCTGTGGAGTATTGAACGCTCCAGAATGCCGGAAAGCACGCAAAACCTACAAAAACATTTAAAAAAAAATAATAAAAACTTATAATAGTTAAATTTTTAATTTGAAATGAAAATATCTTTTAAAACAATATGTGAATATTAAAACACCGAAAAAGCTTGTTTCTATCATTTAAATTACAAAAGTATGGACAATTCACGACGCGAACAAAATGCATTAATTTTTTCGAAAACGGTAGCGTGTACGGCAAAAATGCTGTACGATTTTTTGTGTATTTCAGAATTAAGTTAATGACCACATCGCAACCATCGCTGAACAAATGACGATATAGGCCTGTGACTTCCCAATTGAACGCTTCTAAATATGAATGTACTAGTCTACAAAAATAATAATTCAAACACGGTGTGTGTTTTAAATGATGATAGTTTCAATGTGTATCTGACCGGAGTATGTAATGATAACTTGGCATCAGCCGAGTGAAAGTTTAAAGTAATTTTAATAAAGTAAGGGTTTGTTTTTTTACTATGTCCATGTATGAAATAATCACATGACAGCAATAAGTAACTATAGTGTCACAACATTTGGGAATTTCTGGTGATACGAGTAGTATTTGGTTGAAATCATCTAAAAAAGCCTAGATTTATTGGCATTTTTAGTGTACGCTGATTTCCGATTTCATCTAATTATATCAACCACTTGGAAAGGTAATATTAATGGGCTGCTTTTCAGATCCAGACGAACAATATGTTATGTGAAATCACTTGAGATCAATATTCATTCGACAATCTTATTTTGTGGTTATTGTTTCCTTTAATTAAATATATATATATATATATATATATATACACAAATATATAGTCTCTATATATCAAACTAATAAAAAAATAAAAAAATGCATAAATTTCTGGCTTGTACAAGAACTCTATCTTTGCTCAACAATGATAAGTTTACAAGCTAGCAGAAACTGTTTATGCATTTTTTTATTTTTTTTATTTTTTATTAATTTATTTTTATTTTTAAATATTTTTTCTTGTAATTTTATGATACCAAAGAAAACATGTGGTGGTTTTCTCTGTGTGCTTCCGATTAATCTGGTCAATATTATGATGGTTTTCTCCGTGTGCTTCCGATTATTATTGTTAATATTATGGTGGTTTTCTCAGTGTGCTCCTGATTATTCTTGACAATATTTTGATGGTTTTTCCCGTGTTCTTGCAATCATTCCTGTGGTTTCTTCAAGTGTTTCTGACTATTCTGAGAAACCGCTCTCTGCATGGATTTTTTTTGGTCTAATGAGACATGTCATTTTATTTGGAGTTACATTTAATTCGATAATTTCTGCTACTAAATCAAAACTTGCAATATTTTTATCAGGTGGAATTAACAAATATCATTACTCAGTCAAATTAATATTACGCCATGAGACTTCTGTGGAGCACCAACATGCAAGACGAACTTCCTTTTCCTTGGAGTCTAGCGAAGCCATCCTTCTTTTGCGATCGTTAGTGAGCATCACGCATCCCGCATAAAAGAACTAAATATTATTTACCTGCAAGCAACATGTGGCGTCATCTGTTGTTGAAAAGCAGAACTACATGCATAAAGTACTTTTGCATGTGATATATTAATTCTCGCTGATGAAATATGAAATAATTTCTATTTAAGTATTAGATCTAATTTAAAAACACTCAGTTGGTATCTGACATTAGTCTCAGTAACTAATATGAATTCCGATTTGGGATCTGACGCTGTATCGAAAGAACATAGGTGTAAGTTTTGCAGTAAAGAGTTTATCTTGAGAAAGAATAAAAGACAACACGAGAAGAATGACTGTGTTAAAAATCCACTGCGCAATATGATAAGTTGTGTTCGATGTAGCAAGTCTTTTACGCGGAGAGAGAGCCTAAAAAGACATGGCAGAACTTGTAGCGCCAAGCCTGCGTACAAGCTAGAGGACAACGATGAATCTACTAGCCTAAGGAAGAGTGATCTGCATTACGACAATAATTTTCTTGGCTCTTCCGATCTCGACAAAGAACTTAAATTGAAGAAGGTTGATGATTTACGGAAGAATGAAGACAATGGAAGAATCCTTAACGTGAAAAGTGAGAATATATATTCCAGCCAAATTCAAGTATATCTTTCCTACTTTGTAAAAATGATGGACTCCTAAAAAGGAAGCATGAAGACGATGAAGACACTTCAACATCATCAACATCGAATTATTACGGTAAATTGGGTGAAGACGATTCCTTCTACGGTGATTGTTACAGTGACTCTGAGGCTGTTGACAAAGACATAGACTATGATGAAGCACCTAAAGCTGCCAAGATCGAAGAATGTGGCGGTGTCCTGAGACCGAAACGATGGAAACGACGTGATATATTAAATAAATCTGATCAAGCTTGTGATGATCACCATCTCAAACATGAAAGTTATCCTGAGGTTGGTGGTAAAACGGAAGACACCAGAGATCATAACATTTATTATAAACGTGCAAGGAAGATGGTGGTAGAAGAGAATGATTACACTTCATGGAAAGATCCAAACATATTGGTTGACCAGCTAAGACTTCTACATGGTTCGCTTTGTGCAGGAAACTATTCGTGCATCAAAAAAATATCCTTCATACTCAAGGAACTGAGGAATGCTGGCTACATACAATAATGGCTTTTTTTACTTGCATTTGTATAATGTAAAGCAATAAAATAAATAATTTAAATTATAAGAATTTAATGTTTTAATTTTTGTATTCTGATTTCTAACTAAGACTTATATCTCGTAACTTGTGCTTCCTTTTAGCCTTTTTTTGTTGATAGAGCTTCCAAATGTGTTGCCTTTTCGATGATGGTGCTTCCAAATGTGCTGCCTTTTCGTTGTCGGTGCTTCCAAATGTGCGGCCTTTTCGTTGTCGGTGCTGCCAAATGTGCTGCCTTTTCGTTGTCGGTGCTTCCAAATGTGCTGCCTTTTCGTTGTCTGTGCTTCCAAATGTGCTGCCTTTTCGTAGTCGGTGCTTCCAAATGTGCTGCCTTTTCGTTGTCGGTGCTTCCAAATGTGCTGCCTTTTCGTTGTCGGTGCGTCCAAAATGTGCTGCCTTTTCGTTGTCGGTGCTTCCAAATGTGCTGCCTTTTCGTTGTCGGTGCTTCCAAATGTGCTGCCTTTTCGTTGTCGGTGCTTCCAAATGTGCTGCCTTTTCGTTGTCGGTGCTTCCAAATGTGCTGCCGTTTCGTTGTCGGTGCTTCCAAATGTGCTGCCTTTTCGTAGTCGTTGCTGCCAAATGTGCTGCCTTTTCGTTGTCGGTGCTTCCAAATGTGCTGCCTTTTCGTTGTCGGTGCTTCCAAATGTGCTGCCTTTTCGTAGTCGGTGCTTCCAAATGTGCTGCCTTTTCGTTGTCGGTGCTTCCAAATGTGCTGCCGTTTCGTTGTCGGTGCTTCCAAATGTGCTGCCTTTTCGTAGTCGGTGCTGCCAAATGTGCTGCCTTTTCGTTGTCGGTGCTTCCAAATGTGCTGCCTTTTCGTTGTCGGTGCTTCCAAATGTGCTGCCTTTTCGTAGTCGGTGCTTCCAAATGTGCTGCCTTTTCGTTGTCGGTGCTTCCAAATGTGCTGCCTTATCGTTGTCGGTGCTTCCAAATGTGCTGCCTTTTCGTTGTCGGTGCTTCCAAATGTGCTGCCTTTTCGTTGTCGGTGCTTCCAAATGTTCCGCCGTTTCGTTGTCGGTGCTTCCAAATGTGCTGCCTTTTCGTTGTCGGTGCTTCCAAATGTGCTGCCTTTTCGTTGTCGGTGCTTCCAAATGTGCCGCCGTTTCGTTGTCGGTGCTTCCAAATGTGCTGCCTTTTCGTTGTCGGTGCTTCCAAATGTGCTGCCTTTTCTTTGTCGGTGCTTCCAAATGTGCTTCCTTTTCGTTGGCGGTGCTGCCTTTTCTTTGTCGGTGCTTCCAAATGTGCTGCCTTTTCGTTGCCAGTGCTTCCAAATGTGCTGTCTTTTCGTTGATGGTTCTTCTATTTTTAATGTTGTTTTGACTCTAGTATTATTGTAAATGGTTCTTGATTTGACTAGCGTATTATTCCATACGGTGCATGTATATAAGCGAGTCCTAGACAACAGGACGCTCAGTTTGTTACTGACGTCGTCGGTGTAAGGATCACCTAGTTTGTTTCATCTGGTGCATTAATCACGTAATTACCTGTTCTTGCGAACTCGATGGCATCTTTACCGACTTTAACGACAAACTCGATGGAGGTTGTACCATCGACTGCGGGAACCATGACGTCAGCGTCGACGATGGTGGAGCAGATTCCGTTGGCAACGTCGATGTCAACACTGGAGTAGACTTCAACAGACGTGGTACCGCCAGCAGAAGAGACTTTAATGCTGCTAGTGCTGGCTGCACAGGGAAACTCAACGAACGCTGGTTCGTCATCAATGGAGACTTTAATGGATGCCGAATCGACAACATCTAACGAACATCGGTGCTGTTACTGCGACAAGATTTTCTCAAACAACAGCAATGCTCGACGACATGAGAATAGAGAATGTGCCAAGAACCTATATCGTAAAATGTTTGATTGTGAGAAATGTCATAAGCAGTTTGCCAGAAAAGATAATATGAAAACGCACATAAAGGCATGTAAAGGTCCTTCTGTTCGGTAGAAAGTAAAGGTTTCAGCGCAACAACGATGCATTGATGTTCATAAGAGTATGCCTGGAGATGGTGCAACTGCGGCAACGTCAGTATCTGGATCGGGTCTGAAAGGTTCGTCTTCATCAGCACGGTATCCTTGCAGCTACTGTGATACGTCGTTCGCATTTCCTCATGATGCACGAAGAGATGAGCGGAGCAAATGCACGAAGAATCTATCTCGCATGAAGTTTCGATGTGATGAGTGTCATGAATGGTTTACTCGAATTGATAATTTGCGACGGCATGCGAAAAACTGTAAAGGTGAAGTCCGTGTGCCTACTGCTGAACTACCTGCAGAAATTTCGACTCCTCGGTTTAGGTTGAAGGCTCGTGAGCGTACAAGCAAGAAAACCGATGTGCAGCAACCGATTGGTATGATGTCTGAACAGGAAAATAAACCTAAGACTGTGTTCGGCGCATTACAAGTGAACGATAATGGCTTCTACTTGGCGCAGTCTGCATTTCGTGGAACATTGAAGGACTACTATTATTTAAATACGTTAGGTGAGTCGAAAGACATTTGTAATTTTCTTGATGATATCAGAGAGTACATAATCAATCAGCTTACTGATGATGTAGCAACAACGGACCTTTGAAATATAACTTGTGGTTGGACTGTATATATGGAAAGCCATATTCGTTCAATGACAAAGTGAAGAAGTGTGTATTCAAGGCATCGGCTGCAGTAATTTACAGTTCTAACGATGTGAAGCAAACTGTTAAAAACGGTATCCAGAAACTCTGTCAAGAAGAGGTGGACTATGTCTGTAAAGGTTCTGGCTGGACTCTGTCTAGTATAAACCGATTGGAGCTAAGAATTAGTCATTTCACACCGCTGCGGAACTAAATGATTATAAGATTGCTGGTTTTCGCAAATGATCCTGTAGTAGAATAGAAATTATGTAATAAATATTATGTTTGTAAAAGAACTTGTGGTGTTTAATTCCTCGAACCTGTTACTATTATGTTAAATTGATGTTATATTTAATTTTTTTGCATCGTCCTAGATCGTACCAAGGACCTTAGTCGATCTAATCGATCAGTATATAGATTACAAATTTATTTAATGAATTTTGGAATTTTTCCCGAATTTCTAGCTAAATAATTATGGATTTTCAAGATGGCGGCCAAATGACAATATGTCGGGTGTCACAGCAATAATAAATGATTACTGCACTCTAGCGGATAAGAATTAAACTAACATGGCGTCAGCGCACTCTCGCCGACGATACACTGATGATGGCTTCCAGCAGATGAGGACAAGATGGCGGACATGACGTCATACTACCTGACGATATATATATGCTTTGAAAAAAAAAGTGGAGGGAGTCAGTATGCCTGCAGCTACCGCGGGGGAAGGATCGGTCGTCATTTTTATTTTTTTTGCACTCGTCGGGTTCGAACCGAGGACTCCGAGCTCCGTGTCGTAAATGTATGATTTTTATTAATAATTTATTAAAAAAATTTTATTTAAATTTTTTTATAAATTTTAAATTTTTTTCATTAAAATCGGATAATAAATTTGAAGATGGCGGCCGTAACGGAAATTGCAACGGTGATGTCATAATTCAAAATGGCGGATAACACAATGCCGGAATGTTCGAGAAAACGAAATGATGTCAACCAAGATGGTGGATCCAAGATGGCCGTCGGGGTCAAGGTCAAAGGTCAAGGTCACATCCTGATAGAGGCTTAACTGAGACTTGAGTTAAGGATGCTTAAGCCTCTATCAGGACATTTCTAGCCGCTGGGATATTTAAGGACTAAAACGGGAAATTTTCCCTCGAAACGGGAATTTTTCCCTCGAAAACGGGATTTTTTTTCTTAAAACGGGAAATTTTGAGTCATTTTGAGTCATTTTTGAGGAATTTTAAGGAATTTTTGCCGCCGTGACGTCACAAATCCAATATGGCGGAGCCGGCTCTCGGCTCCACCGCCTGAGGCCTGATCTCGGACATACTATTATATACTACTCATATTATTTTGTCTTTATATTGGCCTCATACGTACAAGTTTCTCTGCGAAACCGATTTTCACTAAAACTTATAGTTTTCTCATAACAGGCACTTAAAGTTGAAATATATGACATTTCTTGTAGGTATTATTTTAGTAGCCGATCGATGTAATTTAGTCATTTTTGGTAGTTTACAAGTTCATTATGCATACTATTGAGAGATATATTTTTAAATTTTTAAAAATAATAAGTTATTCGTGTGCTTAAGCCAGAATATGAGAAATTTTCACTTTTTTCTGGAACCAAAAAAATTTGTATAAAACATATAATAATACAATATTACGAAATACCTATCTGAATATACATTCATCTAAAATAAAATATGTGACTCTTACTGTATCAAAATCGTAAGCTCTAACGGAAGTAATGTATCCCCTGAAATTCCAAATATATCAAATGCAACCCGCCACTCTAGTGGTGCCGTGTTGTCTCACTCAACTGAAAATTTCAGGTAAGAAGACGACAGTATAAGTTCTTTGTAAGGGGGGGGGGGGGGGGAACTAGCAGGTGATTTGGACCGGAAAGGATAAGGCATTTAGGAACACATTAGTGACACTGGAATTTCCCCAGCCTGTTTCATGCTACAGACAGGCAATAGCTCGTGTACCACTAGTTTTGAGAAGGGGTGCGGGAAACTTAAATATGATAAACTGTGGGGAAGGGAGAGACCAGCAAAGGAAAAACGATGCTGAAGCTGATGTTATATCCGTTTGAGTGGCCTAGCATCCACAGTACTGGATGTAAACAAAACCTTCTTAATGGTAATGGGACCAGATATTTGTTGCATTTGGTTTTTGTACGCCATATTTAGTTGGAAGAAACAAGGTTAAGTTACTTTTTAATGCTTCGCTGAAATCATAATATTCCTAGGGAAACGTGCACAATGTTTCGCTTTGCATACCAATCGCATGACAAGTTGTTATTGATGCACATTGTGCATTAATGTCTACCGAAATTGCATATTAT
The DNA here is from genome assembly GCF_032445375.1 of Bacillus rossius redtenbacheri. Taxonomy (NCBI): domain Eukaryota; kingdom Metazoa; phylum Arthropoda; class Insecta; order Phasmatodea; family Bacillidae; genus Bacillus; species Bacillus rossius. The sequence goes on along the minus strand of NC_086338.1, from coordinate 30,739,156 downwards.
TATTTCTATCTCGTCTATCAACTATAGAAAATGTAAGCTATCAACTACCTGACTAATGAACCTCAATATGGAAATATGAGTTAAATACAGTTTTCTTAAACCTACTCAATTAAACATTGTGTTTGATTTTTTTTTTCACGTTTTCATTTATGTATTTTATTATAGATGGATGGAAAAAGTAGGGCTACTGAAAGCAAGGGCAACATGAATTTAAAATTACTAAACGTCCACTAGACCTATATACTGTTCACTTTAAAGGCAGCCGCCTGGCTGGGGCTCCGAGGCTCGCAATAGATGGGGCGATAAGGTTGATCCGGCTATGAGTACCGAGTGCACTAGCACTTTTGAGTGTTATCAATGCTCCCAACTGGCGTGTATGCGGAATGACCGACACATTTTGTAATGGGACATTCAGTCGTTAACGTAAAATGTTATTGGTGAAAAATTTGTAGCAAAATTTAACGCATACTCAATCTAAGTTTTGCTTGTGCCCGGTTGGTATTTATGAAATATACTTCAGTGTGAAGAAGCCCTGTTTGACTATGTTGCAGCGCTCCAAAATGATATTTCTAGCATGCGTGTCGTCTTCAAAGTTACATTCTGCCCTCGTCTTGAGTGCGTTTTCTTTTTGTATAGGTAAACAAAATGTAGGCACGTGAAATAGTTCTGTCGAACAAAACGTGTTTTCAATTACGTTGCAATGAGTATTTGTCTTCATGCCAAGCGGCTCCCTTAAAAACAAATTATTATTATTATCGTGGAAAACAAACTTGCATACAGACAATTGTTGTTTGTAACTGCCGAAGAGAAACTTTGAACAAACAATTATGTCAGTGTGCTTATACGTAGCTCTCGTTTTGAGAAAATAGCTCAAAGAAAATACTAGGTAATCACCACACAATTGACTATCCTAATATATAGTATTACAATACAATTTTTTTGCCTTCTGAGCCGATAGAAACCAATTATATGTTTGTATAGGGCAAGGTATTTCCCAGGAATATTTAAGGGCCAATCTAAGGGAAATTGTGAATTACATTTTAATATGGGGCTTTACGAAATATATTGTAATCATGTCTACAATAGCCATTATGTTATAAATGTTTCGGTAAAATTACGTTTACAACTTTACTGTTCATGAAACTTTACAAGCTGAATGTGATGACCCTACAAATGTAACCTTCGAGTCGAATCTGGGGGAAAATGCTGGATGGAATATGACAATGCGACTTTTCGCGAAATGTATCGTCATAAGGCCTAATTAGATATTACATTGTAAGTTTTCTCGTTGCGTTCATATCTGCGTAGCTAATCAAACTTTATAAATTTAAATTAATTTTCTAGTAATAAAATCGTTTCTTGTAAACTTTAATGCTGTTCGGCACTTCAAACATTATAACAATAACAGCCATTGAAGTAATGAACGGTAGCTGTAAAATGTAATTTATAATACTTTGACTTTATAGTTGTTAATAATTCACGTCTGCTGTGTGCACACTGTTGTACGAAACGCATTGATTGACAGCAGTAATGAGGCTCATAACCTACCTTTCTGTGATTATAATTTTTTCCTTGTTATTTGCGGGGGGAAGGTAAGAGACAGATGCTACTACGATCTTAGAAATATAAAATATAATATTCACAAAACCGTCTTCCTTAACTGTGGTCAATTAGTAATATAAGCAAAGTGGAGATGTTTATGCGTTACCCAAAACAGCAAATACCCACGATATTTTTGAGTAATTTTACGTATAGCCTTCTTCTAATAAGTTATCATATAACAAAAAAATTTTTTGCGATAAAGGTAAATTAAAAAAGTCTACGAAAACGTCTTTCAACGAAGCACAGTACTATTTTACCATAGCAACTGCATAGGAACGAGTTGTTTAGCTCCGAAATTGCTGTGCACTGGAATACCTCGTGCAGACGACTTCAGTAGCGTATGGTTCGCTTTACCTGTACGACGATGTCACTGATCCCTAGTCTCTGAAAATAGGAAGCGAAAGCTGCGAATTGAACTTACATTTGTATTATACACTTGCTCTTGTGCCGTGTATTAGGGATTTAGGCACGTTTTATTTAAAAATTTTGTAATCTTAAATATTTTTGGAAATATTATTTTTTTTTCTCATCTTATTTTCTTTACGTCCAGGCCCTCAGCCTCTGTTCTCAGAGGCGAGCTGATTTTCTTTCCCAGCCTCATGCTAGGCTAGCATTCTGGCTAATATTTCTCCCGCCTCCAGGCACGTGGGGGCCGGTAACTTTATTTCTTCGCGTGACTACCTTTTGCCTAGAGCAGCTTGTGAAGCAGTGCTGAGCCCTGCTAACTCTGTCACGAATCGGTATAAGGTTCACTAGCAGCAAGACACGACAGGAGGATCCCGTGGGCCTTGCGTCCCACAGACAATGCGTTTTTTGAAGCCATCCCCCTCCTGCTCACCCACCCTTGCTTCTCAGAAGAGAAGCCAGGAGCGACGACCGCTCGGGTACGTTAACCGAAGTCAAGGCCATCTCAGGCTTGACAGCCGCAGTTACGATTCTGCACCTTAACGACATCTAGTGACGGCTGTGGTAACAAATGCCACTCGTGGGCGTCGGCGGCGCCGACACTACCGCGCTCGCGCGGAGGTAACGACAACCTCTCTCCCCTCCTTATGTCTCAGGCCGCTAGGTGGCACCACTGGTTACTCCATTACCCCCTAGCTTGACACTCTCGTCGGTCACAAGTCGATTTATTAGTACTTCCTCTCGCCACCAAAAGATAGCGCCTCAGTCGCGCAGTCACTCCAGTAAGATCTATTTTTTTTTATGCCGGACACCTTCGGGTGGACTCGGTCATTTTCGGCTCAGAGCCTACCCCCCCTCCCATTCTCTAGAGAACCCGCGCTTATGATATCCTGGTGATATCCCGCTCTGAACTTACTTCGGTGCGCGCCTCCTGACTGACTGGTACCGTTTGTATCTGCGATCTTCGGCGAATCATCGACACCGTATATTATGTAGTCTGCTCAGACTAGAGGGATGGAGTCCCTATCAAAAAAAATTATTAACCAGTCAGTAGTTTAGTTGAAAGTACCTAGAGAAATTTAGTATTTTTTTTTATATTTTAACAGTACTATATAATGCCCGCAACACGTTTGCTTCATTTTAAAATACACTCCTACTTGTTGTGCCTACCATCTGATTCTGTTAAGTTTGCAAACGAACTTGGTAACTTTAACAATGCTATACTATGCCCGCAACATATTTGCCTCTATTTGAATTACTTTTATATTTGTTGTGCTTACCATTTGTTTCTGTTTCAAACTTTCAAAGCAGTGCCAATATTCGAACCTCCGGTCCTGAAATTAATATGCAGGCATGCTAACAGTGAACAATAATTAAAAAAAAAAAAAGTTTGTGATTAGTTTATAGATGTAGTTGTGGGCATTCCCATTTTGTACATAGCTTTGTAGTTAAAATAAATATAATCTTACTTTGCATTCATACATAGCATCGTAATAGTATTTTGTGAGTGGTGATAGTAGTGTCAGTGTGGTCAGACCACTTGACACCTACAAAGGCGATTCACGTTCGATCTCCGGTGGAGTCAGCCCCCGATTTTTCGCAAGTGGGAACCGTGGTGGACGTTGCCGTTGGCGGGCTAGTTTTCTAGAGAATATTCTGTTTCCGTCAACTCTCCGCTGTACGGCCTAATTTAATATCATCCTTCAAGGCACGTAGTTGCGTCCGGGCTCCCAGACAGAAATCTGCATTCGGTGTACAATACCTTCCCTCGGGTACCCTCCCCATTTCATACATGTTTGGTAGTATCATGTGAGATGATAGAACTTTTTAATATGCACGTACACTAAATTTAAATTAAAGCAACCTTGAACAAGTTCAATGAACAATATTCACACGAGTGTGCTGGCCACGTAACTCAAGTTCAAGTTCAACACGAACCTGATTTAGGCCTGCAGCTGTGTAATCGGTTAAAATGATTTTACTACATTGGAGATCTAATGAAAAAATTAGGCAGGGTAAGTAAATATATATTCATGAGTACACACAAAAAAAATGGACCACTTATAACATGATGCGTAGCATGTGGGCCATCACCGATGCAGCAGCTCACAGCCACAGCGATCTGAGTTCTACCAATGGGTCATGAATGAAATTTCGAGTGTTGTATTTTAGAAAGTCGGCCATAGCTAACAAGCTAGCAGAGCCATTATTTATCATAGCCAGAAGCTACCCAGCATTGCCAGCAGTAAACGTGCAAACGGACAACTGTAGTTTGCTGCATGGGAACTTAGATAAACTCGGTTCCTATTTTAGAATACTACCTGCGCGTGCACGTCCACCCACGGCTTTGCTGGCGTTAAATATTCGTAGCAATTTGTAATAATGTTTTGCCTTGGAATAATATCTTAAAATTTGATTTTAAATGCCCCACGTTTAATCGGTACGAACTTCAGACCGTAGATTAAAATGACTAGTAGTTTCACTTCCTAATACATTAAATTACGAAAAAAAACTCATAAAACTAACTGATCTTATGACATTATTTGGAGTGACCAATTTAAGTTTAAATCACGTATCGATAACGCGTCAAAAATATTGAACCAGTTATTGAAAACATATTTCATCCAACTCCCATACCTTTGGAGATGAAATTTCTTATTTTTGCGTGAACAGCTTCTTCATAACTGATTAGTACTCTACTTAATGTGCAAACGCTATAGTTTCATAAACCAACACTTAAAAAAAAGATTTATATGTTCATCATCTTTGCCATAATATGTTAATTTTCCGGGGGAAAACATGTCAGTTTGGAAATCTTGATTTGATACAATCTTATTCGACTATCTCTGTATGTACCACAAATGGCATATAATCATGCACTTCAAGTGCTATATGTAGTGTTAAAACTTATGCTACTCAATTAAATTATTGTGAAAGAATCAATTCACACAAGTTGTTTATTTATCCGGTTTAGTAATATTGATATTTGTCTAGTTAAAATTATCTGTTTAAGATTTTGTTTATTTACTTATAGCCTAATTACCCACTGACCAATACTAACATATTTTTGTTTGTTTATTAATTGATTTATTTCTTTAAAATAACGCTATTTATTTCATTTAATATTTTATTTGTTTTTCTCTATGCTAGAACATTCTCATATTACTATGCCAGTTGAATTATTACTGCTTTGTGAAATATTTCCTTACTGAGTGTCACCTATATTTTTATATCTTTGGTGCATAGTTTAAATGAGATTTTGGCTTTGTTAGCAAAAATTCCGTGCTGCTGATTCGAACCTTGTCCGATGAAGACGTGACTGAGGCGTAGTCATGTCTCAATTCATCCTAATTAATAGTTTAGAAACTTAGGGCCGTAATTATAAACGTCATTCGAATGACAACCAAACCAACTGCCCTCCAGCGCAATCGATGGTTTCGTAGATTATAGTCCTCTTCCGGAGGTCGGTTGACCGCCGGCGAACAACCGACCTCCACTCCAGGGTGGATGAGGTCTGGCGCTCTGCCAGCGATCCTCCAGCGGACATCCGACATCTCTATTTGTGAAAATGGCAACATATCTAATGAGGTTAGGTGGCATATGCAAAATGTTTTCAGCTTATACAAACAAATCGAGTAAACGGAATAATTGCTGGTACGAAAAAGATACTTTTGGGACATGGCAGACCCGTTTGATTACTGCTACGTGATAAATTTAAATAGTCGTACAGTTTGTAAATATGTGTGTATCGGTATTTGTGAACAAAACCTAACATCAGAGTGCAATATTTAAAAGAAGATGTTAATCCTACTTTCACAAAACCATATAACATGGTGTGATAATACTAAGTATCACAGAACACTGAAACTTTAGTTTAAATTGTTTATTTATATTTTTCAGTGTTTGTTTACTTTAATTCACGTAATTGTATTTATGTCAAATTTATATGTCTTTCAATTGTAATAAGTAATCTCTAGAGTTTGTTTTGTTTATTGCTCAGAGCAGTAGCAATGTCTCTATGTTTTGACAAAATTTTCTAATGTTTGAAAAAGATACGTGATTAAGAGAAGGTGATTGGTCTATGGATTGGTGGACCTTTAAAATGGAAAATTTAGGCATTGTTGGAATTTTGACGATATAATTTTGGAGAGAATAATGAAGAAGAAGGTTTTGTGTGCCATTTTTGTGGCTGGTGTGTGTGGCCGCGTCGGGCATTTACGACGCGGAATTCAGCTATATTTTCAGCAGATATTTCACTGAATAAGTGAGCTGTTGCGCCCCTGAGCCGGGGCGAATGTTACGGTAATATTTAATTACCGGGGCTACCTTTATCTATGGAAATATAAGGTACGAAAGTTTAATGTATTTAGGCCTGAAGTTTTGTGTTCCGCGAACCCCTTATATTAACTGTTTCGGCCTAGTAACTGATTGTTCCTGTTAATGCCTCTGGTTTTCGTCATGGCACAACATAATTATCTTAACTTTCACCCAGTAGTCTCGACTTAAAGATTCTTGTGTGATCCAAGGGAACTGAGTTAGTTGATTTTTAATTCACTTTAAGTATTATTATTTACCATACATGAACTTTTGCTTTCGGTTGTGCCCAACATAACTATGTAGATAACTTATATTTTATTTTATTTTATATGAGTTATGTGTAAGCAACCTTGTTTCCCAGTGTTAATCACCTTATGTGTGTCAAACTAAGCTTTAATGTTATTGTGTTTACACTTATTCATAATTTTAATAAATAAAAGTGATAATTTTCAGTTGTATTAATATTTGAAATGGGTAACATTGGGCATAAGCCGCAATTGAAAAACCACTTATAGCAGTGGAAATATTTATGAGTAATATAGTAATATTAAAGTGTGGCGCCCGTATAAAAATAATAATAATAGTTGTCCTATTACCTATAGCAACTACAATTCATTCATGAAATAATAGTAATTATATACAGACTAGTCATAGAAGTTATACATATATGATAGGTATAACACATGATCAGATGATTTAATTACAGAGTACAATTATAGAGTGGCTAACCCAACTTGGAGACAGTCAAACTGCGATTAATATAACTGTGGTAACGAGCAAGTAATTGTACAATGGATGTGATGTTTTCTTGGTGGTGTTTTGCAAATCAGTAGTGTTTGCAAAACTCGAATACAACAACCATGTGATTAAATACATGACTAATATAAAAACCATCATTTTCCAAATGCCACTTTCGCTCAGTAGGACAAAACAAAAATGGTACAAGAAGAATTATTAGGAAAGGTTAATGAATCACACTTTATTGGGAGGATCCAATCCTCTCCTAAACCATCCTACCCCGTTACTGTAACTAGGTTATTATGTACACTACCTACTGACATTATTGCTTAGTTTTGGTGCTACAGTTGATAGAAAGCACGTTTTTTTTTGTTTTAATTTTAGGTCTACTGTGCAAGATTTCCAACATGCAACCATAAGTTGAACTACAATTCTTTATGGAGTAGTTGACCTAAGTTGTGTAGTTGTTTGTGCTAATGGCATGTTCAGAGTTAACAGAGCTTTGTACTGTGAGTGGCCTATGGATAATATTTTCTGATACACTCTGAACTGACATTGCCACTATGCTTGGTTTTTGCTGGGAAAAAAAACGCAGGGTAGTAGTTTTTTGATTTTCCCTCCCCATCTTAAAGATCAGAAAATCAATTTTGTTTTAGAACAGGTAAAGATACAACTGCTGTTAGATCTCTAGTCAACATGGTTTTAAATTCATTTAACACTAACAACTTTATCCAAGCAAATATGCGTGAGTTGAGTAAGTCATTTGACTGTGTACCATAATATTTTATTATCCAAACTACAATTTTATTGTATATGTGTTGTTGAATTAAATTTTTTTAGGACATATATAATAGGACGAAAGCAATTTGTAGAAATATGACAAATCCTAATGCACCCTAACCTTTTTACATGTTTAAATTTCTTAATTCAAATTGCCTCAAGTTTCTGGTATTCCGTCACGTCGCGCTTATTTATATTCAAGTAAATAGCATTATTTCTTCAAAATGACAGTATGTTTAACACATACTCTAGTATTTACATTTTATAACCTTAAAACTATTTTCCGACTTTCGAGCCACCTAGCTCACAGTCAAAAACAATAACAAGCTAAATGCAAATGATTTTCGAAGGCGTTTTCCAAAATATCGAAAAAGTGTGGTTCGGAAGTATTTCAAACACAAAAATTCACAGCAACGTTGCCACATTTCAAGGTGAAGATCCATCCAACTCTCATTCTTCGGGCGGTCAAATGGCAGATGTTTATAACTAGAAAAGGTTGGATTGCCGCCAGTAAGCCGCTGGGTGGGTGACAGCCGGCGGCTTGCTGGCAGTCATTCGAATGTCGTTTATAAATTCGGCCCTTAATCTTCTATTATCAGCATAGTTTTGGCAGTAAACAAGTTTTCTACAGTTTGAGGTAAAAATACAGTGTTAATTGGTTTAAAATTCAGTTTTAAATAGTTTCTTTAGTGCACGATGTCAAGCGTCACCACAAGAGAAGCCTACGAGGGAGTCATGAAAAATTCGTTTAGTCAAATTGTCGACCCATACTTTTCGGAAGTGTATTTTGTACTAAAATATGTGAGTTAATTCACGTCATCGCTCAAACGTTACTGGTATTCTTGAATTCGTGCTTGACGTATAATCGAATATATCTTAAAATGTACTAGCCCAGAGGTCCCGAGAAATGAATTTCAGTTGATCTATTTACTGATTTACCCAGGGAATAATTCAAGTACTATTCACAAAAGTAAAAGTCCTAGTGAAGAATTTATTGTAAAGCTCTACAAAGCTATGCAATTTTAATGGTAATTGTGTCTGTTATATGTGTGGTTTATGATAGCCAATGTTCATTCCTTGGACGTAAAGTCTTTCATTATTTTATTTTCACATTATGTGATATGGTGACAAGAACATTGTTATTGAATTTTCTTGCCACAAGCCTTATTAAATTTATTATTAAATGTGTCTAGTTGTTAATTATTTCGTATTGCAGTGATTATTGTACCGTATTAAGTTGTATTCTTAGGCTGACGCTCAGTGATGTGTACTCAAAAAATCTCACAGATAACAAATTTTCTGACATTGTTGAACTTGAACTGCAAAAAACCATGCAAAATGCACACACTTCACAATTATTCAAAATAATTTAATATTATTGTAATATGACACACATATCGCGTCGCAAGAAAGTTACATCTTCCTACAATATACCAATGCGAACCCTAAAACTTATTAGTGCAATTCTTCAAGAAAAATTGTTGTTAAACATGTCATAGAATAATTACAAAACTTTGAATTATAGGTACACATACAAAACATATTAAGAAAGAAAAGGACGCCAGTGTCAAATGGTAGCGTGGTGGATATAACGTCCACAATTTATTCTAAATGTGTCTGTTAACACAATTTCAAGCCGTTCAGTATGGTTTTAATTTTTTGGCACAAAATAGCACTGAGTCTACAAATAACTGACCTGCCAAAATGTTTTTTTTTATTTATTAAAAATAGGTTATAGATTATTTTTGTAATTAATGCACACGTTCATTTAGAATCGACCTCTACCAATTAAGTGAAATGTTTTGTATATTATTATTACATTTTCATAATGATATGGCAATTCTCAACGTATTACTACTATTATTCTTTTTAGTATTTGCAACATATTTGTTGTGTTCGCCTTGCCAATTCATTATACATTTAAGTTTAATTTCTGTGGCTTTAGCTGTTATTGCCGCTGAATGAAAAGGTCGAAAATGTAGTGCTCATGGCACCATCTTCAGGTGAAATCTGACACTACCGTCCTCTACGATATATTGTATCAGTGCTGCCACCTAGGAATAAAATATGTTACTACATGAGATGCGAAGCGCACAAAACTTAAACTTTTATGCCACTGCGTATCAGAACCGTCACTCAGCCTAAATTTATTCAGCCTAAAATCGTTCAGCCTAAAAATACAACCGCTCACATACATTAACAGCCAAGATCAGAATTTCGTTCTGCCTAAAGTCATTCAGCATAAAGTCGCTCAGCCTAAAGTCACTCAGCCTAAAGTCGTACACCCTAAAGTCATTCAGCCTAAAATAACTCAGCCTACAGTCACACAGCCTAAAATCGTTCAGCCTAAAGTCACTCAGCCTAAAGACGTACAGCCTAAAGTCATTCAGCCTAAAATACATCCAGCCTAAAGTAACATAGCCTATAGTCACTCAGCCTACAGTCACTCAGCCTAAAATACATCCAGCCTAATTTTAGGCTGAAAAATTTTAGGCTCTGTGACGTGTACTCGGCTCGGGGGCTGTATCTTAAGGGGCCCGCCTACCTGGGCACACGTACGGTGTGCAGAGCTTCAGGAAAAACAACGCAATTTCAAAACTACTTAAGATATCCGAGTGGGGCCTATTTACGAATAGCATTTAAGAGTTCGCTGAGGACCGAAAAGTACTTTTAATTTCGGATTAAGTTTTTAAACTGTATTTTTAGAAGCGTTAAAATGCCTAAAACACGTGTTTTCAGAGTAATTTTTAGGCATAACACAATCAGTACAGATTCTTGAAAGCACTTAAGGGGCTTGCATAACACCTTTATGTTCATTTCTCCGCCATATAATGTTACGGTCACCGCTCAAATTTCACAGTTATCCTGTGACGACGAGACGAATGCGCGCCAGTTCAGAGACTTGCGCTTAGAGGCTATACCGCGCTTATCATCCCGCCTCACTAACACACATACACCCCTGACGAGGCGGGCCCCTTAAGGGTGGAATTAACTGCTAGTAGACAATGAGTCTACAAAAACAACCCGCAGTTGGCCGAAGGTGACTCTTGGGGCGCGTTCGGGTAGGGCCTCAATTCAATGTACAACTTAGGCCCACCTTACATGTTAGCCGGAGTACTGTTAGCGAGTGACAATTTTCAACTGTGTAGATCAATGACGAATAACGTATTTTGAGTTCAAGTATATTTTAATTTGTAAGTACATATGTACTAACAATGAAAGAAACAGTGTTGTGATTAATATGGCATACGTTTACATGAAATAGAGTTAAATGAGATGGTGTATACAGACCCAGGGAGGTATGTGGTTGTTATTGTTGTGTTGGATAAAACAGGAGTTGAAAGGTGAAGATGTGGTTTGAAAATTTATTTATGAACAGGGTTAAGTTAGTTAAATTAAGAATTGAGTTAATTATTTAATTAATGTATAAGTTAGGCCAAGTTAATTTAGGGAACTGTGTCAGATATGAAATGAAATTTTCGATAAAAGAATAAGTTCAGGTAAAATTGTTAAAGTTCTGGTAAAAGAGAAATTTGTTTTGTGATGTAACAGTATAGTTTCAGGTAAATGTGAATAGACGATATACAAGTGTTCATGTTAAGGTATTTCAATGAATTTCTGGGTATAAAAGTAAAGATAAGTTAGGCCTAAAAGGATATTTAAAGAGGTTAATTATAAAGGTCAGACTAGTTTTCTTGTTGATGTTTTTTTTTAAATTTTGGTTATGATGAGAGTTGGTATTTTGTTTTAATGTGTGGGAGAGGAAAAAAATACAGCGTTTAGGTGATAATTGGGTAAGATGTACCACCTTTTTTTTTTTTTTTTTTTTTTTTCAGAAATAAAATTATGGTAATTTGAGGTTTATTGTTACAGACACCACAAGCTGAGATATAGGCCTAAGAGCAAGAAGAAGACACCCAAGATGAAGAAGGCATCCACATTGCTGAGGACCATCTACAAATCAACATACAATAAGGTCATTGTAAATAAGGCAGTGCTAGTAAATGCATCATTCCCTACAATATCAATCAGCACTGGATACTGATTATGGTAGACTTTAAAAACAAAATTTTTTCCTACATAGATCCTATAGATGAAGAGGAAAGTGTGTTATCAAACAAGCCTACATACTTCAAAGGCATACAAAGCATTTAAATTTTTTCCAAAATTTCTGTCTGAAAGAAATAAATTCAGTCCAGAAAAATAAATACAGAAAACTGGAATTATAGAGGTTGTCCGTATCACCAAATTGAAACAGATTCAAATAAATGTGGAATTTTTTGTGATATTTTTCATTTACCAAATCTTAAAGGAAGCCCCATTAAATGACAATTTCAAACCAAACATTATGCGAAAAGAACTCGTAGGGTTGGGTAGGGTGAATGTGATACAGTGTAAAACTTGGGGTGAAAGTGATACTTTAAAAAAAATTTACTTTTTGCTATATACAAAAAATTTGAAGAAAATACACTTGCTTGCCTCTTCTTTATACGTCCTCATTCCATAATGAATGTTATAAACCTTTAGCTACATTTTATAGGAAATGAAAAAGTCTCAAGCAAGAAATAATTTGACCAAAAAAGTTTTCATGTCTAGGTCCAGCAACTTTTGTTATATCTTTGTGTGCATAGAAGATAGCTTCAAAATTATAGTTTTAAATGGTGCAGGAAAGTATCCTCTATGTTTTAATGCTTAGAAAGATAGTCTGACATTTATATCTTAGTTACTATTGCTGCCTAAAGTTTTGGGGTGAATATGATACAGAACGTGGGGTTAATGCGATACCATAATTTTAGGTAGTTTTATAAAAAGTGCTTAATATTTATATTTTCCACTGCTGAATTTGAAATGTACGTTGTCATTAAAACTTTTTTTTTTTTTTTTTACCTTAAAGCTATTTCTGTATGTTGGTAAACCTGAACATAAACAAATTACTTATGTTTTTGAAATTTTGGGGCTGTCTGATATCTGTACACCAATTTGTACAACTTATTGTTTTAAGTAGGCCCCTATGTTTATGTTTTAGAGTAATATGAATAATTTAACATTACATGTAGAACTGTGTATTTCTAAGCATTCCATATTTTAGTTTGTAGTAAGCTGCTTTTATTCCTTTGCTATTGTTGTATTTCTTATAAATAGAGAGAAAATCCTTATTAGGACCACAGTATTTCTTCAATTTGTTGTTGACTGAGAAGATCGTTCAATAATTGGACAGTACGTGGATAAATGATCAAAATTGTATGTAGAATTTGTTTGACTAGTCACTAGTCACATTTATGTACTGTGACCAAATGTATGCTTCTTTAATATAGAGGGAAAATATTCACTCTGTAACATGACTTCATATTTTATGTCAGAACATGAGGACCACTAAAATGATTGTCATGAAATTTTTTGTGGGTGATAACACATGTATTTGATTGTCTCACATGCACCCCACCACACTGATAGCATTGCTAGGAAGTAGGATATAAATGATGTATCTCATTCACCCCACCTGTGTATCATATTCCCCCCAATCGCAGGGTGAATATGATACACTAAATTTATTTTTTATTAATCTAACTAATTAATCTAAATTTTTATTGAGTTAGGGTTAGGTTTCTAAAGCCCTAAGAAATGTGCGTAATTTTTCTCAGTGTTGTGGTGCTCTTAGTTAAAATAATATTCAAAAAGTTTGGTTTTTTGTATCATATCCACCCCACCTGACCCTACATAAAAAGTGTAGCTTTACACAGTTGGGTAAAAAGGTTAAGCTCACACTAGATACACTTGATGTAAAAGGAACTGTCTTCATCCATTAGTGATGGATAATGGTCTCTTTAATAACAGAGTACTATCGTCATATATTTGAAGTGGTAGTAGCTTTGTTCAGTGATATCAGCTGTAATACAATAAGGGTTCAGGGTATCAGATTACTGCAGTTTTTTTCATGCATGTGAACTGACTAACACTGCTGTAGATGCAGGTATTTCAGTGTTCATTAAGAGATTATATATACCTATTATAACGGTTCGTTATATACAAAAATAAAAAGATGTTAAGCGCCGATTGTAATTTTTGTTTTATTTTTCCAAAATAGAATGTTGAACAGACAAATCCAATCACTTTCCAAATCTTTTTCACTCATTCAACACGTCTATCCGCCTGTCGAGAAATGCTTGCAGCTCGGGCGATGAAAATTTACGAAAACAAACATAGCTTAAGTCCTTCAGTAACATCTTACTGTAAGTACAAGAGATCAGTGCGGCCTCAAACATGGCCGCACCCAGCGAAAATGAATTTCGCCAAGAGCCAGACGCAGACGTCGGTAGCAGCAATTTCTAATCAAGAAAAAATGCCCGAAAGGTTTCAAAACAATAAATGATTAAACTGCATGGCTCGAGCTACCGACGTTAAATTTTCCCTTCCACAATTTCTACATAATTTGCGAGAAGCCACCGAACGCACCCTCCTGGTGCAGCGATCGACAGACGACTGACGAAGTCATGGCACTGGTTTCTCCACGCAGGGAGGGCAGTCACATGACCTCACCGACCAATCACACACACGCTTCACTCACACTACAAATTACAAGCCAATCAGAACACAGAACATATACACTGAAAACCATTTTCATTCTTCGAAACAGGGGATTCACTTTCTCCTTCTCTCTCCAACACCGTGGGAAAGTAGTTTTCCTCCAGTTCCCACGACCAGTGGGGAATCCCAGCTTTTATCTCTGTTGGTGGGGAATCACTGTTTCTTTCTCACTTGCACTTACAGGCATCTTATGCCTCTCTCTTTTTACACATCACCCCAGACACAGTCCCTTGTTCTAGAACATTAGGTAACAGCAATCAAAATACAAATTACTTGACAAAATTCAACTTATTTAGAAAAAACCTGAAAAAGTAGGCCAAAACATGCAAAAATCTAGTAGGTACAGCGACTGATATGTGAATAATTACATAAAAAATAGTAATGATTTAAAATGTTTGTTAAAATACAAGGTACCCTCTTAAAACACACAGCAAGTGAAAATATCAACCCTTAAATACATAAAACGGTAAAAATATTCTTAGCAAGACTTTTTAAGAAATATTTACATGCATAAAAATAGTTTAAAAAAAAATATATTTAGCTAGGAGGGCAGGGGTCTTGCAATGTTACACTGTCTATGAAGGGAACACATGTTTAGATAGATTACATGCTTGGGAACTTTTGTACATCATAAAGCTATGTGATTTGGACAAAAATAAGTAATTGATAATGCCTTACTGCATAAATGATGTCACTGGTGTCTGTTTTTAGCTAACTTACAAACATGTGTGCTTTATCATTTGGAACCTTTGATTGGAAATGGAAGCAATCAAATTTTGAGTAGATTTGTTAATTTTTTGCAATATCGAAATAATCTATTTCAAACAAAGATAAACATTAGTAGATAGTGTGTGAAATATATAGATAATTATATTCCAGTACAAAAAGATGTTAGTTGTGGAGTTTTTGTAATATTTTATGCGTCTGTGGTTTTAAAACAAAATAAATTTAAAAGTGATTTGACTAAAAATTTTCCGTAACATGTTAGCCGAATCAGTTATACAAGATTCTGATGTAGTCACTAACCTATGCCTGTATTGTGGAACCGTAGGTAACAGAAAACATACAAGATGGATAATGTGTCAAGTTTGTTGTAGGTGTGTTCACTATGAGCAATGTTTTACAAATGATTACATAAAATTTGAAGATGTATCTAGTCCTGAATATACATTTATATACAAATTATGTAATGTGAGTAACCCATTTCCACAATAGGGTTCAGTTTTTTTAAAAAATTTAAATGAAAATCTTGACGGCTGATAAGGGTAACTGTGACATAATCATACTCCAATGCGTAGGGAGGTATTTTGTAAGTTGCCATTAAAGTTGTTTCTGTTTTGAATTTTGTGTTTATTTTGCACAGTTACAAAATATTGAATTGATTATGGATTTATTTTTGGAGTACTAAATCATCTGCTTTTTTAAAAGCATTATTTTAGTAATAGTGGCTGATTGTTTTTTTTTAATATTTTTGTCGGTAATTACTTTATAGTGTCCAATTTCCTGGGTTTTTGATTGTTTTCCATGTAAAATAGTTTGTTCTTTCATATTAAAATGTATTGTTTGTTATATTTGTATATATTTATCTGGTCATTGCAGTTGTTGAGAATGGTGTAACTTATATAAAGGAATGAAAATCGTTTGGTGAAAAATTCATGTGTGTCTGCTGTTACAATGCAAATATTTTTCGTCAGTCTCCATGAAAAGTTTTGGTAGAAGTGACAGTTGTACTGTTTGTGTCCTTAGTATTTTAAATTATGGCTCATATTTTCTAACAGTCTTTAACACTGGTTAATCATCTTAAAGTTTACAGTTGTCAGAGTTTTAAATTGGAATATTGTAACATGTTAACCTTGATATATTCCTTAAGAACATAAACAAGCAAATTATGCAGGTCTTGTGCAAAAATTTTCTTCTTTAGTATCTAACTTACGGTCATAATTCATTGTTATATCGCAAAGTGATAATATTGACTGAAAAGTGATCTACAATGCAAATATATAAAAGACCTTACAAAATGTTGCTGGTCAGCAAAAACAATTCATGGAAAAAGTTTGAAGATACATTTATTACCTTTATTACACTGAAAATCTACCGACAGCTACACCTGGGCCTATGCTGTCCAGACATAACATTGTGAAGAAAATATTGTAAAGAAAAAATAAGGCAAATAGTATAGTAGAGTATAGTAGTTTTATTGTCCAAGTTGACTACAAAAATATACAATTATATTGTACATGAAGTATAGGACTCGTCAAGAATATTAAACATTATGAATACACATTTCAGTAAAATCATATACACATAAACAAAAATAATAGTAAAAAAAATAATGTAGGCTACATCATATAATAATAATAACAATAATACATTTTTAGCATAGTTTTGCTTCCATAAAATCATTAATAGAATAAAAACTGAATTCCAACAGCAAATCTTTCATTTTTTTTTAAAGACACAAAGTTGGTTTTCTGATGTAAAATGTGGTGGAAGTTTATTATAAAAACATATAGCAGAGTATCTCGGACTATTTGCAAAACATTTTGTACAATGTTGTAATATATGAAAATTATTTTTGTTCTAGTCGAATAATTATGTAAATTGAAATTCTGCAGTTCATTCAAATGTGAATGAGCAAATATAAGTACGTAATTCATAAATGTATAACAATGGTAATGTTAAAGACACCTAAGCTTTTGAAAAGTTGTCTGCATGAGGTATGATAATTTACATGCATTATTATTCGTACAAATCTTTTCTGTATTTGAAAAATTTTATACGAGTCCGTGGAATTAGCCCAAAATATTATTCCATAGCGTGAGGTTCAACATTAGTCAGTTTTGAAAATGTTCTCATAGCAAATAATATTGAGCTCATTTTTTTTAGTTAAATGAGCAATATGAGATTTCCAATTAAGGTTCTTGTCAATTTATATACCTAGTATTTTGGTTGAATTTGAGTGAGATATCTTATCACCATTAATCAATACAGTTGGGTCTTGCAAATTGTATAAGTTATTTAGTTTAAAATGCAGCCATGTTTTTGTGTTATTAAGAATTAATTGATTAGCCTTAAACCAATCTATGATGTCCCTAGTTAAAATTTTGATATTTGCAATTAAATTTATATGTATAGATATATTAGTGTCGTCAGCATATAAGACAATTTTCCCACTCTTAACATTTTTAGGCAAATCGTTAACGTATGTAAGAAAAAGAAAAGGTCCTAGTACAGAACCCTGAGGAACACCAACAGATATATTTTGCCTATTTGAATGAACATTATATTATACTACTTGTGAACGTTGAGACAAGTAAGATGTTAACCAATTAAGTGCTGTAATAAATAGAGGTAAATAGAAGACAACTACTATAGAATTTAGGGAGCAAAAAAAACTCTAAAATCAGTAAAGGGGGAGGGGGTTCCTTAAACTTTACTTATCACCATTAATCTAGAATACACGAACTCTTAGATTCTGCTGTCTGAAAAAAAAAAAAATCAGTTCTCAAAAATACATACACTCATTGAATTTCTGCTTCTGCTCCCTGCATCACTGGATTCTACATTCTAAAATAAACATTGTTAGTTAAAAAAAATTAAACTTAACATGACCTTATTGATTGTTGATGTGTAGATGGTCCTCAGAAATGTAGATGTCTACATCTTGGGTGATTACTTCTTGCTCTTAGGCCTGAATCGCCTTTTCAGCTGGTGGTGTATGTAACCATAAACCACAAATGTTAGACTCTGTGTTACCATAATTTAATTGAAGGTGCCTTAAAATAACAATCAGAGTATGTTCCCACGAAGCTGATACACTGGATTACACCCACGTATGTGTATGTTAAGGTGCACTATTGCTACATAAAGTAGAAATTCATTTTTAATTTTTAAGGAGACTTGGCAATTTATTTTGTGATGGAGATATAAATGACCACTTTGAACCAGAGTAGGTTCTCACGAAGCTGATATAAGCCTGTATAAGGGAGAAATTGTTTTTGTTTCATTTGTAGGTTAAGTTGCATTAATTTTCTACAATAGAGTTAGTCTTGTATTGCATGAACATCTTTTGTGGACTCACCTGATTTTTATGGTACGGTATTATAACTATGGTACCTCTTCAGAAATGAATCCCTGATTCAAAGCTAACTTATCCTCAGTAGTTAAAGGAGGGAAGATGCAGAAAGAGGCGGAAGCTAATGGGGGGAAAAAAGGAGGGAGGAATTCTTACACCAGGTGGAGCAGAAAGAAAATGGCATATTGAGAAGGTTAGAAGAGTATAGGTCAGGTAGAAATGTAACAGACAGACTTAATAAATTTGAGGAAGTCGAGAACCTAACAAGGTCCTAGCAAAAACGGAGGGCAGGTTTACAGAGGAACAAAGTGTAGGTGTCCGAGGAAAGGAAATAGATAGGTTAGGTGGGTGGTGGGATGAGCAGACAAGGATGGTGACCTACAAAACGAAGTAAACCAGTTAAGAACAGTTGAGGTGAGTAAAATGAGAGAAAATGCTAGGTTGAGGGGGCTTACTGATATGGTGAGGGGGCTAGAGGAAGGTATCAGCAGATTGAAGAGATTAAAAATGGCACTTTAGAAGAAGTGCAGGTATGGAAGCATTGAAGGGGGGACAAAAAAAAAATTAGTCAGGAAGGAAGGGTAGAAGAGATAGAAATATGTAGTAGAGTTTGCGGAAAGGGTGCAACGTAGAGCAGCTAGATGAGTGATTGGAATGTGGAGGAGGGGAGAAGGGGTGATGGGTGAGACACATAGGCCATCTTGATGAAGGAGCTGGGGTGGGACAAACCACACAGAAGGAGGAAAGTAGAGAGATTGGTGAAGTTTTTAGGGTGACAAAGGGTGAGATGGGCTGGGGGATGCTGAGAGACAGGTTGAACAAAGGGGTGTATAGAGGGAGGAGGGATCATGGGTGAAAAATTCAGAGAGAGAGTGTGTGGAGAAGAACAGAAAGAGAAAGGAAATTGTTCGTGGTGAGAACGGGGCGGGAGTGGTATAGGATTGAGGGAAAGATACTGGATGTGAGAAGAGGAAAGGACTTGAGGAAGAGGCTTCAGAAATTGGACGGAAACCGAATAGCAAGTCAATCAATCTAAATATACTCTTAACACAATTATTTAGCAGCTTGTGTAGTTTGTAGATGTCTGAAACAGGGGGATACATGTAGAGGAAGGGGGATTGTGGGATAACCCCCTCCCCCCACAAAAAAAAATCCTAAATAAATACAAAAATGTATCTTTTCCACCAACAAAAGGAAAGAAATTGAAAGCAAAACAGTGGGTTGGTTACAAATGACAAGTCCTTGGTAGAATCTTGAAGTACATTAAACTGTCAACAAAGAAACCTTCAATTCCTAAATTTTGTCTGTTAATTAAAGATACTGTAAGTACATCAAAAGATCATAGACATACAAAAAGTTGTGATATAACAATGAATTATGATTGTAAGTTGAATACAAATGAAAACATTTCCTCAAGCCCTGACTAATTTATTGTAGTGTGATGTTAAAGATTTTTTTTTTTTTTTTAGGATCTTTTAACGTACTGAATTAAAACAGCAAGAATTGTATCTTAGGATCAATGTATACTGGATGATGCCATAAGGATCAACAGATATACTTAGATACATGATACAGAAGAACAGCATGATTTAATAGGCCTACTGAGGAAACTCCTCATGTAAAAAAAAAAGTTAAATTTCAAGCACTGAAACTCTTGAGACCTGTTTCATAGGTGATAGCTAAAACCAGTGCATTCCTCCAAAGTAAGAGTTCAATAAGTCGATCAGAGGTTCTAACAACATTTCTAAATTACAAAATAAGGTTTTTACTGTAGAATAAATATTTCAATTCTAATAAAATTTAAAAAGTCATATACTAAATGTTTTGTATTATTAGAAAAATTATTGAACTTGTTAATGTAATTACCAACTCTGTTTACTAAATGTGTGTCTGTTATGAAGCTCCTGAAAGCTTCTGGCTTATCTCTCCAGAGATGTTGCTGACATAAGGGTTGGCAGAATATAACTGTTGGCTGGCCACTCGGCGAATAGTTATTATGAAGAGAGCAAAATATTTTGGTAGTTTTATTGTAAATTTAATTTGTTACATTGCATTTAATGCTATAGAAGTGCTGTTGCCATTGTGCACAGACGAAAATAAAAATTCATATAAAAGAAAAAGCGCTAGTTCGAATCTGACCACACCACTTCAAAATCATTTATTGGCGTTGTTACTTCAAAACCACACAAATTGAACAGTGTTACTTGGAGGAGCAGGTGTATTTCCTTCTAAATCACTGATCTAGCATGGCAGTGGTCCCAAACATGCCGGATCAAATGTTACCGGTGCCGGTAACTTTCTTCATTGTTTAGTTAGCTTCTTTGAAGAAGTATTTATTTTTCTGTTCAATTGTAAAATATTCATTTTGATTGGTTTTGGCCATTTTTGTTAAAGTAATTTCGTTGGGATGCTAAAATGAAACTGAAATCGTTTGCGAAACGGACGCCAAGTGTTGAGTGGGTATTGGGTGTGCCGAGCAATCCCGAGGACGGTCGAAGGTGCACGACGATGACGTGGCGGAGCGGTGGCGCGCGAGCCTGTGAGACGGGACTTGCGAGCCAGCGACGACGACAGCAACATGGGCCGGCGAGAGCTGGCGGCCGCGACTCGCGAGGACGACCAGCTGGGGCCCAGTCAATGCACATAAAGTAAGGAGTCGACGCACACACACCTTGTTGCCAGAACAGGCGAGGGGCGGGCCCGTGTCTTACTAGTTTTTGAACTGGACGTACTTTTCTTTTGTATGTTTTTAACGAGGGGTGCAACATTACCCACTTAGGCCGTGATTGCTCGAGACAGACAGCAAACGAGTTCATGCATAATTTCGTAAAAGTGCGCGCACAGGAACTATACAGACTCAAGGACCTTTCATTTAATATTATGTTTGGCCAATCAAGTGAATTTAATGTAAAATGTAAATATTGAGTTATAGTTTAATGTTCTTAGGAGTTAGTTTAAATCATGCTACTCAGTAACAGCCATGACAGAATTAAAGAATTTGAATCCTGCTCTTACATTGTTTAGTTTTAAAGCCTCTCACACTTGCGGAATAAAAAGGGGAACTATATTTTGTACTGTCGCGTGCGGTGGGATCGTGCCACCCGCGTGAAGTTTGACCCTCCTTGGGGACAGATTGTTGACCGTGGTGTTGCTGGAATAAAGCAACAGGGCGGTTACACAAACACTTTGAGCCAATCGAGTCACCCTGTCAACATTAACACTTAAAGCTAACATTTTCCATGCTGCGACCACTAGGTAAGTGAAACCAGCAATCGAAATGAAGCAAACAAAATTTATTTCATTTACAAACAAATATCACAATATTTGCAATAAAGCTGCGGCTAATACAAGGATAGCCAATCGTCCCAACATTAATTTCTTCTGTGCGAAGTTTCCTCAGTCTTCCATTTATATATATATATATTTTTTTCATGTTTTTACTCAAACATCAAAATGCTACACAGCATGTTACACAGACGTTTCACGTGAATAACAAAATAAAGCTGTCATTGGTGAGTTGACTTTAGGAATGTAATAAACAATACTTTACTATATCTAAGTTGGGGAAGTTGCTTGTAATGTAAAGTCATCATTTAACCATAGTAAATGATTAACTTCATGACTTTGTACAATGGGTAGCATCGGCCCTTGGAGTATCGTTAAAGACTGTGTGTTCACAGTTAATGTTTTTGCTTGCCTTTACAAACGGGAAGTAGCAAGGTACACACTGCCCTACTGTGTGTGTACACTTTATACAGACACTACGAGATCCACTGTCTCTCATGAACACCTCACTGACACACAGCTGGATCATTAATACAAATAATACACACCTGTGCTAACTGAGTATGATATGACATCACTTCACACATCTGAACTACAGTCTGCATGTTAGGCAACAGTTCAATGCTCCATTACAATTCAGACAGTTCACCATTTACCATGCCAAGAAACCATCACGGACTTGATGAATACAATACAAAATGATCGTGAGGTCACAAAAGTAAAAAAAAAAATTTAACTTATTACTGAAAGTTTTTCAGACAAAACACTAAACAATACCTTAAAAATTTGTTTTTACAGTACATGTTATGTAAGTTACAATGACAATTTTCATTTGCAAAATTTGTGAAACTCTTAAAATACCTAATATACATTTAATTCAGATGGTTAAAAAATAAATATACATAGCAAAGAATGAGGAAGTTGTCTCTGATTTTATTTTCCCGCTAAGTACTTTAAAGATACTTTTTATACTAAAAATAAATTGCATTTTTAAAGAAAATTTGTGTGTCTGCAATGTTTGTATGATAACTCCCAAACTACTGCAGCCATTTCTATTTAATATTTTTAATTGTTAGCCTAAAACTCCCATGTTTTAAAACAAACCTAAAGGGAAATTAAATATTAAATGTAAGACTAAAACAGTCATGGTTGAGCAACAGTGCAAATTGTTACTGGTCTGTTGATGCCAGAGGGTATTATTAGGGAGATAAACTTTCAGTTTATAAAATAAATCTCACTTTTTTTTTTATCAATCTATTAGTGATTTTTTTTCCTTTGGCCAAAGTATACTTACTCAGGCAGCAGTCACTCAAATAGCTATTTGATAACACCCCTTGATTACAAAATACTTCATCCCCTGTGTGCTAAAATTATTTCCTCCAATCATCTGTGTTAAAAAAAAAAAAATTAATTATAACTGGTTTCTCTTAATCTTAGTTTGTTAACAATATTTTTAAAAGGATCTCCTCCGTTACTCCAGGAAAATCCTTTCGTATATGCATGAAAAATAACCTACAGAGTTTACAGTGCATTCATAATTTTCCATTTAACTCGAAACTAACCAAATTGCAATAATTTTATTATTTGTCTGATAGTTATTATCATTTTACCAAAACAAATTTTTGTGGAAGCTTCTCGATATGAGACTGACACTAATTCTACTTAAGTGATAAAGTTGAACTGAAAATTCTTCTGTAATATTCAGCAATTACTAGAACTGAAATAATTTCAATCATTAGCTGCTGAGTTAGAATGGTGTTATGGCAAAGCCAACAATATGAACCGAAACAATGCCGTAAGGGCCTTGTAAACTACACCTCTTTTTTTTTTAAAGTTGACACTAATCTCAAACTTTTGACACAAGACCAAGAAAATAAAAAGCTGTTGTCGCCAAACGTCTTGAAGGGTGAACTCCCTAGTGCTTGGCCTCCCCCGCTCTGGCCCCCGGCGTGACGAGCCAGCCCCCTGGTCCAATCACATCCCTACTAGCCGTCCTGCGAACATTCCGCTGCCAATTACTAACTAAAGTAAAGTCTTTCAAGTGGCCTAACGTGACGACTTTAGAAAAGGTATTCTTTGTTACGCATTTCCTTGGCAAAACGCATTGTCTAAAAATCTATCTAACCTTATTACATAATCTTTCCTTGCTACAAGGTGAGGTTTAAACAATACCATAATTTCAATACTCAATAATGTTTCAACATAATATTGATATTTACATACACAATTATTTTGATGAAAAACAAATATTGTTTAATATGCTGTGTACATTAAAAATAACACTACACCAAAAAATTTATTGCGTTAAAAGTTCCACAAATTTTTATGCTTTTTATTGAAAAAAAATAAAAGAATAGCATTTCAACTCTTTTGGGATCAATTATAATACTTTCTTTTTCAACAAGTCAAGCTGAGCAACAGTTAAGACACAACAGTATGTGGGGTAAAATGCTAAGGACTTCCTTCTAACTCGATACTATTGATTCGGCGTAGTACCGACAGGTACCTATCAGCGTATCAAAGTATCCAAACTCCTGGCTCTTTGATAAATGTCATCATTGTTTATCCCAAGCATATCTTTGGGTAGGAATTAGAAAAAAGTGTCTATGTACATAAATCTGAAGCACGTATTCTGAATGGATACACTCCGAAAGATTACCTCTCAGGAATAGAACTAGCATTAGTACAAACTTAACTTATTAAATAAAATGCTGAACACACATTACTTTACAAATAGTATGTCCCCAGAAGAATAATTAAACTTTAATTTCCTACCTTGTCATATTTATATCTTCATTTGCCAACAAAACATAATTTGTTACAAAATGAATAAGAGTCCTTGAATTTCTGCACAAGAATTTTAGACTGCAAAGACATAAATTTCAAAACAACCAATTAGAAATATATAGTTTTAGATTTAAGATACGGTAATTTGCAAAACAAAATTCTATAAAAGAAACGTACAATTTTCATTACATCTTTCTTAATTAGCGAAAAACAATACACATGAGTATGAACTGCAACCTGATTCCCAGACCAATGAATTATATAGGTGTAATACTTTTAAAGTACATAAAGAATAATATCTGCTCATAACATGTTATAACTGAGTATTATTCTATAATATTAAGTGCATTCTATACATTCAGTGAATTGTATTCCAAAAAGAGTAATATGTTTAAAAATACCAGATTACATACAAAACGTATAGTATTTCAATGGGGCCTCGGTGGCTATTATAGCTGCAGTGTTATACTTGCGCAGTGAAGATAGTAAGTAGGTTTGGTATAATACAATAATAGTAATACAGATACAAAAATTTTACCTCAAATTTACAGAATAATATTTCTGGGTTTTTTGAAAGTCACAAAACCCTTAACAATTAACCATTCAAACACAAATAAACAGTTCTGATTACTTATAAATATTTTATTATTAATTTTGTTTCTGGCCATGTCTTTAACATAATAGTGTGAAGAAGAATAACAAAATATTTATGGACTTGATCATAACTTACAAAAGCCAACAACCAAGTAATAATTTCAAAATGTAATTAATGAATTCTATTTGTGTGCAAGATTTCTCATTTGTAAGCATATGCTCACTTTCATTTACAGTTGTAACAGAGTGCACCAGCTAGTAACTTATTGAGCAGTACTATTAACTGACTTGGATCAACATTATTTTTAATCATTTAAATCAATGTGTAGTAGCTAAAACAGTACTCAGTACTAGAACCAGCACACATGCTATGAAAATCAAGTCACACATAAAGGTTCTTGATCAAATGATCACTTGGGGACCAAAAAAAGTTTTCCCTTAATTCTTGGAAATTATGGTGGAAAATCAAATTTGAAAAACTTTGCTCTCTTTGCCTTTGAAAAAAATTACTAACGAGTGAAAAAGACAAATTAATAAGCAATACCTAAATATTTGTTTCACTAAAGCAAATAATATTATCTACTAATAATAATAATAATAACAATAAATCTGTTGCATCTGTATGAAAAGACCCATTCACTTCTGTGTAATGTGACAAAAAAGATTTTTATGTAGTTAAAATAAAATAGAGCTTCATATATGAGAATTATTGATTTAATGAATGCAGCATAAGTCATGAGCACATTCTACACGAGAGTAATTATTTACTTGGAGTACAAATTTACTAACAATTAAAAAAATTTTAGAAATTCTTAGGATTAGGGTTTGATGTCTTAAATCATTATTAGCTCTAAATCTAGGCATGCGCTTTTTATTTTTTATTTAAACCAAGAGTCTTCTGTGTCTTAATATTTTTCATTTGTGAGTCAAGAATTGAAATGATTTCAATAGTACCTTACAATGTATATTAGTATGCAATACACAAACGTCATGCAATTAGACATGTGATTTCACAGTGAGAGCCATGCAGGTTCTGTCTAATTTATTAGGCATGAAGGATGGTAAAAGTATAATACATGATGGTAAATGATTTAGTGGATCCATTCATTAAAATATGGTTTACCACAAATCTCCAATGATTACAACAGACCATAAAAAAATGTTATTTATTACAGTGAATTCTCAAAGTATTTAAAAAAAAACACTGTGTTGGTACTTAATAATGAAAGTACTACTACTAAATATACATTATCTTGTAGGTATCTGAAATATATCTGTACCACGAGATATGAGATGCCATATCACAAATTGTACTTTCAAGGAGAGCAAGTTTCTGATTTGTTCAGTTTTTATTATTTTCAGGTTTCTTTGGTAATAACAGGAATTGCTTTATATATTATGCATAACTTTTAAGTAAGAAATTCTTAAAAAAAAGTACTCTAATTAGGTTCCATCGTATTCTTTTATTTAAATCTACAAATACATAGTATTTAGGATAATGAATGGCAAAGTCTTAAATAGTTATTTTTTAAAAAATATTGTGTTAAAATTCACACAAGGTAATTTAAAAATAGACCATCAATTTGAAACACATGAAATATTAATCATTCCTCACAAAGTTCAGGGTACAATTTAAGAATGGCATATTAATTATCAATGCTCACTTGAAATTTTTTAAAGTGAAAAAATGATGTCCAAAATCACTTTTACCCAAGCTGTATAAGACTGGAATTGGGTGAAAGGGACATTCTCTAGCAATCTTCTCACCACAATCCTAAACAAATATCAGCAACGTTCAAATCAACCAAGCTTCTGAGTGTTTACTACACTCACTCACTAACTGTTGCACTAAATTTTAAATAATATTAACAAAAATATGTATTTAAAATAATAGTTTCAACATATAACTATGCTGGCAATACTTTAGCCCAAACATTTAAATAATTTATAATGTTCTATTTATAAATATTTTCTTCATACAGTAGTAAAATACAAACATGCCATAAGCTAATTTGCACATGATGAATGAACCAATTTCAAGCAGAAAAATCTATTCATAACATAACTGAAATTTAAGTTCAAAGGAATAATTCACAACAGATACTGATACTAGTTATACATTGTATATTTATTTAGTTTTTTATATGTCAAGAAATCAAATGAAATACAATGGGCGAAGTTCAGTTATGTTTTAAATATATCATCAACCCTAGTCACTTCTCTCCTGGTAAATTTCATGGACACTTACTTGCATCATATACCGCTCAAAACCCTCTTAGATACCTGTTATCATTGCTTTGACATCATGGTAGTACGTGATATTTGCTTTATACTGCAACACAGTGTTGTTAAGGTTTTTTTTTAGATAAGCACTTTATAGCTGTACGAACAAAGGCAGCAGATGTAATAAATGTGTGTGCTTTACAAGGCACCTTTCTGAATAATAAATTCAATTTTTTTTTTTGCTGTAGGGAAACTATGTGAATGCAGATTAAACTAAAACTTTAACATTATGAAATAACGTAAGGAACATTACACAGCATTAAAAACATATTTTAACAATTTCAAAATACATTCTCACTTAATTTGCAGTCTCAAAACTTCCAAAGCTCTACCGCTCACAAGCTGAAAACTATCATCTGCTGATCTGTAGTAAGCAATTACTTGTTCTATAACAATGTCCCGCTTAAGATACCATAAATGTACATAATAAATGACCCAGTAGGAGATCCTTGGGTTTTCATTTCTGACCAATCCATATTTTATCCATGGCAAGAGTATACATAAAAAAAAAGTGAATTATGTATTACTTTAAAAGGATTTTGAAACACTTATGGAAAAACTTGCGTAAATGCAGCTATGTATGAACAATTTTTTTTGTTGCAAAGCTCCTGAAGAGTGACATCAGATCACATTATTGACATACCAAGCGGCCAAAAACACAGACAGTTTTTTCCAGAGTGACTTGTACACAAAGGAATATGAGATACAATATACATCTTACAGATATATGTATATAGTATGTACATCAGTGTTACCACCAAATGATTTAGCCTCACAAGGGTGCTGACTTCCATATGAAAGTCATAAACTATCAGCTGGAAAAAAAAATTTGCAGTAACACTAAAAACTCCTCAAATTTGTCTTTTTTGTTTTTAAACTGCAAAACAATTTTTTTTCTTTCTTCATACACTCGTTTTTCCACAGCAATCACTTTCACGCGAACAATCGGCAGAAACGCAGCACATAATTAATACCTCTGTTCCGCCACTGCATTGGCGTGAGGAGCGTCACTTAAACAACTGGGGAGGAGGGGGGTAACAGGTTAGTGAACACGAACCGACAAACGGTCGCCAACATCGAGAAGTCAGCAGCATGGTGCCAGTCCGGCGTGTTGGCGACCAGGAAACACATAAATGTATCATTTGTGGAACGTCCCGCTGCTACGGCGGACGATGGTTACTTTTTGACGAGGCTCGCTATCCTGTTTATCCTGGGCTTTGTCAACGAGAGGAACGGGTGGTGGTGGTTGTTGTTGTGCGTTGGCATATGCGTCTCTCTGGGCTCCTTCGCCGTCTGCTCCTTTGCGCCACTGAAACCCATTCCATTGGCCTCCTTAAGTACTATCACTACTTACTAATTTCAAATCACACGCTGCTACATTATGGTTGGCCTTTAAAAGGGACAGTGCAATAATAAAATGGTATTTACCTGAATAAACCGTGCCCTCAAATATTTTGACCATAACCAATTATATTTGTTTAGAATAAGCCTTGAACCAAACCTTTCAAAAAAAATTTTTATTGCAATACATCACTCAAAATGAAAAAAAAAAAAAAATTCTTCCCGTCACATATTATACAACTTTACATAACAATGTATTTTCATCCCGCAGCAAAATTTCCCATTACCTCAGACGTTTTCATATTTATAGGTTTTTCCAGAAACTGTAGATGATCAAAACCAAGTGCAAGATGTCCATCGGCCATTAAGTAATAGCTGTTAATAAACCTTGGAGCCTGATGGAACTTGTGCTATGCAGTGTTGCCATGTGGCTTTGTCAAGGATGTAATAAAAGCATCACACCATTCTTTTCCAACACACATTTTACGAAAAATTGTGCGCTGGTTATTCAGGTAAACACGGTAAGTAAAGTTTTGAGTCAAATCCTAATTTTCTCGACTCCAAATCTTAAATATGAATCACAAACATTGTTACAAATCTACCTGTTAAATCCAAATACAGATCTCAAGAGTCAAAAATAAAATAATGTATAACAAAAAAATATTAAATATCTCAACCTTCCAAAAACTAAGTTTCCTGAATCAATTTAAATCATAATTTTTTAAAATTTAATTACATATTTAAAATACAATAATTTGGGAATAGTAATATGATAGGTACAAAGGAAAACACAGACATACATACATAGTAAACTTCAGATTTGAAAGTGTTGAATTTTCATCCAGCATTTTTCTTACAATCATTTCCCTTGAATCCCAAATGTTTCAAATAGTTTGAGGTTTCAAAGGTCTGCCTGGCCCATCCCTAATAATAATAATAAATAATAATAATAATCAATGAAAATAGTGAAAGAAATTGACAATAAATTCATACCGAGTTAGTATAAAATCGAATGATGTATTTAAACGACATGACAGACATACATTAACATTGCACAGAGAAAGCCTGTTACTATGTAGCCATGGACCTAATAATAACACTTAAAACTAATTGCAGGAATTTGTTCTATATAATACACCTGAATTCAGATATTGGATTTCTAATAATTGTGTATATACAATTTAAATTTGAGACTCAAAAAAAAAATACATTTCTAATGTATGTGAGATTGAGCTTAAAATTGATTTTTTGTTTTGCAGCCTCACACACGTAGGTTAGTTAATTTTTTATGAAAATTTTATTTTATTTAAAAGCTATTCCTGTAGGTTCATCATGATAGCCATTTTGGATTTGGTGTTTGGACACTAATTTTGTCACCTAATATCTACTAAACATTAGTTGCAAGCTGTAAAATGTCTTGCAAGTGATCACAACTTGAACACTTGCATCATATTTTAATGCTGGTAAATTTCTGGTGATAAAATTTGTGATGAAACATACACTGCAAATGATTTATAGTGATAAGTTTACAGGAATAGTATAATATATAAACAATAGTTGTAAACACAAAATTAAAAAAACCAAAATGGTTTGTGAGCTTTATAAGAGCTTAACTATAGCTTGTCTCATCCTTAGATTGTAGTGTGCAGAGTAATGGGCTGTTATTAACTCTATACAATACAGTACACCTGCCCCTCAAAATAAAGTCCTAATTCATTCCAGAAAAACAGAGCACTTATCAAAACAGCGATAATCAAATGTTTTTTTTCATATGAGTGTATGTTAATCAAAAAAATTAATTTTCCAATCAGGTACGTGTGTTTGCCGACAAACACACGTTAAAATCAATTTACATTACTAATATGTATGTGGTAAATACATTTGAAGCACATTTAAATAAACATTAAGTAACAATCAGAGATTAAACTATCTAAAATTAAATTTTAAAAAATCCACTGACAGCATTGTGAACATAATAGGGGTTGGGCTGAAACATTCTTAAGATGCTTTAACAAAATTTCCAGAGTTTCAAAATAATAATTTTATTAGTACGGAGATATATTTTCTAATAAATAAAAAAAAATTATAAACTAAATGTTTTATATTATTAGATAATTTATTTAACCTGTTAACGCGATCCCCGAATGTTTTGTTTACTAAATGTGTGACTGCTCTGATTTGCCACTAGCGCATCCTAGAAGGTGCGAGGTAAACTAGCCCTGAAAACTTCTGGCTTTTCTCTCCAGAGATGCTGCTGCTGATGTACAGGATGGCATAATATAAACGCTGGTTGTAACACTCGTGCCACTGTCGGTTATAATTTCGCAATGAAGGAATCGAACAGCAATTAAGAAAAGAGAAAAATATTTTTTGTTTATTCATCACATTATTAATTCATTTAATTGTACTTATTGCTACACAAGTGCTGTTTCCATTGTGCGTGTACGGAAATAAAAATTCATGTAAAAGAAGAAAGCGCTACTTGGAATCTATGACCACGCGACTTCACATTATGCTGTAATTTATTGACGCCGTTACTTAAAACTGTGCAAATCAATCAGCGTTACTTCGAGGAGCAGGTGTACACAGTTTCTGCCAGACTGATTTAAAATTAAAATTAATAATTTTTGGAAACAAAAATTTGTTTTTAACGTACTTAGAAATACACATGCCTGCACTTACAACAGCACATATGTATTTGTATGTGTATATACTGGCCCAGATCTGTACACCTAGTGATAAATATTTTTTAAACCAACATTATTCAGTTGAACCCTGTTATGTTTTTTTTCTCAAGGAAATGTAAGGAAATAAAAATACACAATAAAAGGTTATTAGCAGGACAAATCAATTTAGCCCTTGTCAGTGTTTGAAATTTTACCAATTGACTTATTAAGCTATATAAACAAATTTAAATTTAAAACCACTTATGTATACACTCAAAGCTTGATTTTTCTTGACCAAGGGGCAACAAATTTTCAACTTCATCATCCTTCTATTTTATT
Organism: Bacillus rossius redtenbacheri; assembly: GCF_032445375.1. Lineage (NCBI taxonomy): Eukaryota > Metazoa > Arthropoda > Insecta > Phasmatodea > Bacillidae > Bacillus > Bacillus rossius. Next base: position 30,707,359 of record NC_086338.1, on the reverse strand, counting down.
TGTCTTTAAAAACACACAGCCACGTTCAGGGCTCGATTTTAGCACCTGTCCGCCTGCCCGGGACAGGCAAAATCTCGTCCGGGCAGGCAATATAAAAAAGTCAACTGTCCGGTGGACAGGTGCAACTTGTGACGCCAAGGTTATTCGCACGCACTAATGCAGCAGAGGTGATTAATAACATTTATGCGACCGTGACCGCAAATAAAACGTCTTTGACAATATCTATAAATAAACAATAATGGCTGAAAGTGAGTTTGATCCAGCACCAGCAATAAACCTCTGGTATCATAATGTTCAGAGAAAACGTCGACCCTTTCAGCCTCCTTATCGAAGATGTTCAAGACAGAATCAGCCAAGTAATTCGTGCAGTGACTCAGACAGTGACTCGTCTGAAAATGATGATTAAATAAGGATGTTAAGGGTATGATAAAAATAGGTGCAAAATATAGCAAAAATCCTTTTTTCTCACTTTTTCAGCGACTTTGAAATTTTTTTAATGTGGGTGAAACAGCGGACAGGCAAATTGGATGGCGGACAGGCAAATTTTCGATTACACCTGTCCGTTGGGCAGGTTAAAATATTCCTTAAAATCTAGCCCTGGCCACGTTTATGTAAAATGATTCAAGATTTGTAAAGATGACAATGAAATAAATTAAACTCTTTATCAGCAACAGAAAAAAACTTTGTTTTTTCTTGCCACTGCGGAATAGTTGGCAAAATAAGGCATTGTAGGACTACGTATGCACATCTGAACACTAGAATGGCAAGGAATGGAAGGATTAGTAATTTTTTTCCCTTCAAGACACGGGTACCAAAAGACATGTTAACTGAAAACGTTATTTACCTTCAATATATTGAATACACAGCGTTAGCTAGCACTAATATGTAGCACTAGTGTTATGGTACACTTGCATTTTGTTTTTCCATGCAATCCTATTCGAACAATCTACATATATGGTATAGCAGTGATTGAAAAATTAAAACTCACGTGAAGTATAAAGTAAACCTTTAACATTTTAAACTTCACAGATAAGTTAAGTGTTGGAATAGTTAGTTTTTTCAAATTTTTTTTGCATTTATTGTAATTTACAAAAGAAACATTATAGGCAGGAAATGCACTATTTGTGAAACATTGCATGCAGGAAATATAAAACATTGTTTTTATGGAGAAATGTTAGGACTTTAAAAATATTTTCTTATAGCAGGAACATTCTAACAGTGTTCTACTGTACATGTTTTTTTTTTTTAATGAATCACTCTTTACTTACAAGTAGCGAGTGAGGTCCTCTATATCCACCAGCATAGAGTCTTGCTCCATGTGCAAATCATCTCTATCCATTAAGAACTTAACCAAATTTTCATTCAAAACTGAAACAAAGACATGAAGTTGGACCACAACAAACTTGCAAACTGAAAGAAAAAAAAAATTATACAATAAAACTAGAGAAATTGTAAATCTGAAATGTCAAACACACAGAAATACATCGTAAATAATTCTAGTTCCTTTTTTCTTATAATTTTGGCAACACTTCTCCTTTCGATACCTTTATATTAGTAGATAAACGTGGGAAAATTTTCAGAGGAAAATTTTCTGGAAAAATATAACATTATTTTTTTTTCCCTCTCCATTACCATCATAGATTTACGTAATTGATGATAGGTTGATGTAGGTTATACAATAATTTATTTTTTGCAGGTTGGTAGGTACTGTTTAGAAAAAAAATTATTTTGTTCTACCCACCTCTCAAATGTTAAGTGAGCCATTAGGTGCTAAAGAAAGATAAAAATGTTTTAGTTGTTCTGTTTTTGTATAAAAACATTGGTAAAATTTATTTGTGTGCTTCTGTAAAAGTAAAAGTGTTAAGAAATTTTTGCAGTAAATTGCTGGAAAATGTAACCAAAAATACTTTCTGGAAAATTAACATATGTAGTTAATAGCTAGCTACCCACAGTTATAATATGGCCAACATAAAACTAAAACTAACTTATAGAGATAACAAATTCCACATATGCAAAGCACTATCCATTTGTGATTATAGAAAAATCATTATCAACATTGATCTTGGATGTTTGCTAGATTGCAATTCTAGCACGGTCACATTTTGCTATCTAGTTTAATGAAGCAAAAATCTTGAGAATAAGTGCATCTCAGTTTTCAGGCATTCCATATGCTCTTTTTTAGGGCATAATTGCAATATGTGAACAATTGTATTTTTAATGTTGTTTGGTACCATTTTTGATATATTTTTTTTTTTAGATTCTGGACAAATAAAATTAAAATTATTCAAGCAAACCAAAAGATAATTATTTTACTCTGTGACAACAAGAAAAAAGGAAAGGTGGGGTAAGGTGTACCAAACTTTTGTTAAAAACTTAAATTTTTTTTAAGAAAATAAAAAACTATGAACTAACAGATAGTGTTCCATTATTAGAGACAAGATTTTATAGTTTTAAGTTTAGTCGAATTTTGTTTTTAAAACAGAAAATTTTATTAACATTGTTTTTATTTTTATAAAAGCTGTTTTGTAAAATTTACTACACCAAAATTGTGGTAAAATTTATATCTTCATTTTTACAATGAACTAATTTGTAATGAGTACAGAACAATAAAAATAAATTAGAGAGCATTTAAGGTTTGAAATTAATTCAATAATGTATGCACAATTAAACAAATTAAATTAATTTTTCTCTTCCATGCATTTTGATGCAAATTTTTGTCTCGAAATAACAACATTCCTTGAATTTAAAACATTAAAATATTACTTCTTTCATGATTTGAATTAAGTTTTGGTTAAATACTACTTAATTCAATGATATAACTTCTTGCATTTTGGTTTTATATGGACATATGGTCAATATGGTGTATTAACTTGCATTTGAGGGTTACGATGTGTTTTGAAGTGCTTTTCAGTGTTATTTTGGTTTTATCGCAATCTACCATATAATCATGTCTCTATCCATTATTTACTTCAACAAACCAACAAATGGTATATCTTAACTGTAGTGTTGCAGCTGGTAAAGCATTATCAATACGTAACCTTCTTTTTTTATGACTGTTATGGCTCACATATTTTAAAATAACTGCAACTAGAACCAAATAATGAGGGAACTACACAGGCCTAGTTTATTCACATTAAATTTCACATTTTCCGAATATGTATGATCTTTTATAATGCGTTGAAACAAAATTAGGCGTAAATTTTTGCATTGTTGCTAATTTCTCAATCTTAACAACATTTATTACTTAATTTTTTGTATATAATTCATAAATCAATAAAAATGTGGATTTTACAAGACCCTGAAAACTTGGGTTAGTATGATTGTGGGAAAACCAGTTTTTTAAGATATTCATAAAAGTGTTGTGTATAACAATAGTTATACACAACAAAAGTTACACACAAACAGTTTATTTCAAACTTTATATTACAAAATTTTTATATACTCTTGTTCATGCTAGGAATTACATAAAATTGGGCTCTAAGTTTCTAAAACCTATTAATTAAATACTCATTAAATTCATTTTCAATTTTATAAACAATTAACAATAATTAATGTGAATTTATTTTATAAAAATATACGCAAAATTACTAAATTATGAAAACAAAGTAATTCAGGATACTACACCCTTAATTAAAGTGTTGAGGATTAAAAAAAACTGTAACAATACCTTCTATTTGTGTGTGAAGGTCGTTCACTATGACTTGTAACTGCGCTACATTCATCTCCGTGAGCAGCTGCCTGCTGACTCTTCGTCTGTCATCTGGGAAAGGTATGCCCACCTGGAAACAGCAGCGAGAAAATATTATCATCAACCAACACACCTGACAAATTCACCAATGTTCAGACATTACAAAATTACAGAGTTGTGCAGAAGGCATTTTTTTCCCCAGCTCAAGATTGAGATGAGAATTCAAACAATTTCAAGAACTGCATTGAAACTTAAAAATCCCAATGTTAGTTTTTGCTTTGTGTGTGTTTCAAACAAAACTTTATTTTGTATGCATCCACTACTTTTTACATTTCTAACAAAGAAATATATATAAATAAAATGATTGTCCTCGAAAACCTTTTTCTTTATAGTGTTTAAATGTTTAAAACTAGTTTTGTACTAGTATACACTACTATTCTTTTTAACAAAACTAAACTGAAACCGTGACTAACAAATTCTCATGACAACAAAACAGGGAAAAAAAAAAAAAAAAAAAAAAAAAAAAAATAGATTTTTAAGGATATGTAAAATTTTTTTTGTTACTGAATTTTTACTTGAATGCAGAATATTTGTCAGGCCTACTTTGTTGTAAATAAATCAAATACTTCAAGAAAAATTTTCCGTACCAAATTACAAACTACTTTAAATACAATTAGTTATTAAAGATGAATAGTTTTCCCATAAATAGTTTAAAGTTACAAAATTTAAAAAGACAGAAATGAAAACTAAACATTATTTGACATGTAAGGTTGACCATTTTTTTTGTTGCTAATTTAGAAGTCATTTTAAGTAGTGTGTTGTCTCATATTTAGAGCTGGGCTGTATGATAATTTTTCTGGCAAAAAGGAAATGTATCTATCCCAGAACCTAAAGGGGCAAATTAATTTTTCCAGTTTCTAGAATTCATTGCAGTAGTACAGATGTCAATATACAGAAAATGTTCTTAACAAACTATTTTCAAAGAAAGCACTGAAATTTAACGTATGTAAATGTGTGCATACTATTGAAAATAAAGCATTTTCAGCATTTAAAACTCAAAACTATAAAAGGCTCCGCCACATTCACACAGTTTGATCATGTTGTCCGACCATGCTGACTGACACGTTTTTGTAGCAGCGTGCCACATTCATGATGCATCTGGTTCACACGATTTTGCATAGAGGGCAGCAAGGTAGATGCTATAGATATTTATTTACCTTGGCTTTTCTCAAACCTTTATACAATGAAGATTAACGGAAATGTGTATCAGTAGAATTTTGATACATTTCTTAAACATTTACCTAAGAGTTTAATATCTTGTTGGGCTAAACCTATGACATGTTTTAATGTGTACACACAGTTAAAATTATTTTTTTAAATTTTCAGCTATTAGGTTTTTTTGCTTTAAAGCAACTTAATGGAAAACATTTACCACAAAATGGTGCCCAAGACAGTATGATTAAAATCTTAAATTAAAATGCTTCTTAAGAAAAAATTACTTTTGCAGAATGAACCAACAAATGCCAAACCCGCATCTGCACCATTAGCTCCGACAAATCAGACAGACGCGATTTGGAAATGTAGCAGGTACTTAAAACTTTCAAAGGCACTATCATAAACAAGTACTTTAAAAAGCATTTGAAACATACAACAAATAATAAAAGTTGCAAAACATGGTATCATTAGGACGTACACAACTCCTGCCAAGGTGATGCGGTCAACAGTGGTGTGGAGCTTTTGTGTCAGTGGAAAAATCAACATGGCGGTACGAATAGGCTCGGAATCACATCGGTGACTCTTTTGGTAGCTTATGTCGCTAGGACGTGGTAAGACGAGCTCTTCGATTGGGCACAATTTGCTGCTATGGAGCTTTCAAACAAAGCAACAAGTTGCAAACGAAACTTTGGTGCTCCAGGCCAGATCTGGATTTGGCATTTAGTGTGTGGTTGTAATATTGCAACATATGGAATAATCCTACATGTAAATAAATCATTTTGAACATGCAGTGAAATGGAGGTGGTTATTCACTTTGTTGAAAGATAAACATGGTGTCTTTTACATGGTCGACTCAGTGGCCTTATATTATAAATTTGCAAATCATCACAAGTAGCCATCTGGGCACCTTGTTTATATGTCACAGTTCATTCCGTTCCTCTTAGTTTCATCTGCTAGCCTGCCGCTGAGTAATGGTCTATTTCATAAACAAACAAGTGTAAACAAACACAGCGCTAGTCGTTTCATTATGTCGACGGTAGAATGCAATGTGTTGGTTATGCGTCTGGAGAGGGCAGATAAAAGAATTAAGTGGGCTCAGACTAAAGGCTCTAAAATGTGACAGCAATCCGTCACTACGAGAGTTATTAGCGGCTACATGTCACAATATTCCGCAGGCATGGCTTGCCTATGAATCAGACCCTATGGTTATGAAGTGGCAATAAAAAATGTGATTGCATTCAATAAAACCGCACATTTCCAGCACCTGATTTCTACCTAAGAAATGTATTATTGTATAACGGCAGCTATGGAACGGGTTAAGAGAGAAGTTAACATTCACCTCACTTCTGGAAGTCATTCTCCTACAGGTTCTTCTCATACGTCCAGCACAAGGGACTCGAAGGTAGTTTTGCCCGTGATAAAGCTGCCTACATTTAGTGGAGATCCAAAGACCTTGTTGAACTTCCTCCAACCTTATCACAGCTCTGGTGATAAACCACAAGACCTTGTCTGATGTTGAGCATCTGACCTATTTGAAGTCAGCTCTATGACAGGAAAACCCGTTGCCATGAGCTCGGTGTCTGGGTGTATCCTGTTGGGTAAGGTCGCAAGAAGGACGTCAGCTCTAGTTACGTGTTTCTGTCTCTCTCGTTTCATGCTGCTGAACCACCAGTTGATGCATTACTTAAACGGTTCTGGGAACTGCAAAAATGTTATGTAAACACATAAAAGCAGTGTGAAAAATATACTATGTAAAAACCTAAAAGTAATTCAAAAAATTAGTGCAAAAGGTAACGTATTTTCTGAAAGTAGGTACCAAATGTTATTTTCATTTTAATTATTCCTTAAAATTTGTATTCTATCACCTATTTATCAAAACATAGCATATTTTATTTTATAGCAACAAATAAATGCAACAGAAACTATCCCCAAAAATATTTTCAAATAATTAAGTCTACATCTCAACATCACAAAATTCAATCATTAAACTAACATAATTACTGTTAAATCATGAAGACAAATGGTTGGTACGTACTAAATAAAGCAGCACACCAACTCCTATCACCTGGCATAAACAGGGCAGAACATTCACAATGTGTTTTTAGATGCTATAAAATAAATTAAATTAAATACAAACAAAGGGACAGGACGAAAAATAATATAATAAATTAATATACAGTATAATATTCAGGGTAAGATGACGTTTCATACCATGAATTTGAATAGTTATATCTTGACCACAAACTATAAAATACTAAATTGCGAAGTGTAAACCAAGACGATAGGTTAGTTCAATATTTATATTCACTTTTTGAGACTTTTCCAGGAAAAAATTTTTTTTTCTTCTAACAACTGTATTTTTAAGTATTAAATTTCGTGCAAAAAAAAAAAAAGCAGCGTAAAACCAGGTAAAAATATGAAATATGCAGTAGTTAACCTTGTAAAAAAAAGGTTAATTCAGTATTGATAATCCCCCTTTTTTTTTTTTCCAGAAGTCTTCCGGGAAGCAAAAACTTTCTTTACTTGAGAAACAACCACCAATTTAAGTGTCACATCAGGTTTCAAAAAAAATTTAGTGTAAAACCAGGTATAAATATAAAATATGTAGTACAGTCAAACCTCATTAATACGTATTCGCTTAGTACGAAATTCCCGTTTATGCGAAGTACTTTCACAGTCCTGGAAAATAAAGTATGCTTTCCTATGTTATTCAGTACTTTTATTACGAAATACGGTTAATATGAATTACGAATTTGTTTTGATCCCTCAAGTAGCTGTTAATGTGTATAAGTAAACCGTTAATACGAATTTCACCGCCGAAGTCTAAAGTAAATCGTCTTCATAACCGTCATGTGAACAAACGTTTCTCCAAAGATACATGCATGTATCCTACAGCGCAAAATGGTCGAAAAACAAGATTGAAAAGTTCAACTCTAGTGGCGATGTTAGTAACTACTAGAAAAGATGCCATGTTGTAAACGGAAAACGAGAAAAGGAAAGAACTCTATACCTTATTAATATTAGTCGTCGGAAGTGTACATACGTAGAAGTTTAAACATTCTATGGAAAAAAGTACTGATATTTTCCATTGTTCACGCACGTGTATCTTAACCTCAATTTTGAGTGTTAGTTGTTTTGAAATATGACTGCGAAACGTAAACGCAACGAACTTACATTGCAAGTTAAAGTTAAAATTATCGAAGAAGTAGACAATGGAGAGAGAACGAAAACTGAAATTGCGAGAGAATTTAACATCCCGCAATCGTTGTTGTCGACAATACTAAAAAATTGTGAAAAGATTGAATCGGCTTTTGCGAGTTCATGCAGATTGCCAGATTATCAACAAGAAAAATAATGCGAGGCCCAAAACATCAAGAAATGGAAGCTATCTTGTTGCAGTGGTTTTAAGAAATGTGTGCAGCAAACTTGCCAATTTCTGGACCTATGATTCAGAAGAAGGCAGACTACCTAGCATTGAGGTTAGGAATTTCAGACTTCAAGTTCAGCAATGGTTGGCTACAACGGTTTAAGGATCGCAACAATCTTGTTGGCAAAAATATGTGTAGGGAGTCGGCAGCAGTAGATACGACCAAAGTTAAATGTAGTAAACAATGCCTATAAGAAAAAGATAGAGCAAACCAGAATTGATGCTTTTTTTAAACCAAATGTTTGAATATAAAATGTGTCAAGAATGCAAGTTTATTGAAGTTTGTATTATGATTTATTCTGTAAGTGTTGCATTGTGTTTGTTTTCTTCAGTGTTTACATATTGTCATGCATGTAGTGAAACCAGCTTATACGACCAACGGTGTGTATAATTTTCTTTATAATTGTAAATATAGGCATTTAAAGTTCAATCAATATTTTTTTGTCATGATATCCCAATAGTTTGGTTAATACAAACCCTCGTTATTACAAAGTGCTAAAATTATGGTCCCTTCAGGTTTGTAATAATGAGGTTTGACTGTAGTTTGATTTGTAAAGAAACCTATCCCGCATTTTTACAAAACAACCAAAGATACAAAGATTAAAGACGTGTTGCTATGCATGCACACCACACATATCATGTTTGTGACATCTATTAGTACTACTGATTGGTACTGTAATTAGTGTCTTGCGGTACAAATCTATGATGTACTACGTCAGGCTTTCTGAAATGGCCGTATTTCATTCATTGTTAGCCTACTAAATAGATAGGCCTACATATTTATTAAATTGTATGGTCTATGGTTGTTCTTATATTTGGTTTACATAACTTCAAAACTTAGTGTTTCCACAAAAAGGTTTAAATTTTGCGAATGGCATTAAAAAACCACAAATTTTCGTGCTTCACCAGGTTCCGGGGGTCCCGGATCCCTACGACCGTGGCCCGAGGAATGATGGGAGGGTGATGGAAGGGGTAGCGAGTGTCCGCACCTTCTCCAGGCTGCAGCGCACCATCTCGGTGATGGGGCTCTTCTTCTGGCGCTGGCGCTCCACCTCCATCTGCATGTGCGCCATCTCCTTGGCCTGCGCGAGCGCCAGCCGTGCCTCCGCCTGCAGCCGCGCCTGCCGCGCGAAGAAGTCCGCCTCCGTCAGGGGCTGCTGGGGGGGCGGCTCCCGGCGCAGCGGCAACGACAGCGGCGGCAGGCAAGCCTGCTGCAACACGGCTTTGTTTAACCAAGCTGTGGCTGTTTTTCCTTTACAAACATGTCATATGTATATATATACACACACACACACTCACTCACCTATACGTGTTTAGGCCCCTATTCGAGGACCCCATTTTTTACCCTTAAATAGAGGACGGGAATACACAAACACTAACGTAGCTTCCGAGGACTATTACTTTAGCAAGCATATCAGAGGACCTGTCAGACTGAGGACCTTCACACAAAGTGTGTCTGGCGCTTTATCCGAGGACTGTAAAGTTTTACAGTTAACTGCAGGACTAGCAAAATCAGTATAAATGTTTCAACAAGACAGGGTTCCTGGTAGTCGTGTAGTCGAACCAGTGGTCCTTGCTAAGGTGATACGGAGTCGATTCTCGGGGTTCTTCCGTTTTCTTCCCTCTATAATCCCGCTGCTGCTCCATTTACATTTGACTTCGCTTCATCGTTACTAAATACCTATATGTTATAATTTCCGTAAAAGTTTTTTTTTTGATAAAACCACTTATCCGAATTTGTGTATACATACAAAAAAATATATATTTTTTAACTGAATTAAAACATAAATTTCGCTCCAAAAACTTCATTTATTTAAATGTTATTCACGAAAAAATTGTTATGATGATTAATTTTTCTATTAATTGAGATTTTGAACTATGAATTACAATTCAATATTTGTAAGAGAACCCGTAGAACCCCGTTATTCAGTTCTATATGTTCCAATTCCGATATAAAAAAATAATTAATGTTTTATTTGAAGACATCAATTCTGCTGGTATTGAACGAAGGTTTCAACCAACCTAAATAATAAACTAGATAAAACTAGTGATTTAAGAATAAGAAGTCAGAACTATATCCTACTTATCGTATTAAAGGAAAAATTTAATTTTCATACATATTAACATAGAAATCTCAACATATAAAATATTTAAAAACCAACAAATAAATTCTCAACGAAATGTTTAAACAACAGTGCAACCAATAATAAGTGTGATACAATTACAAAAATGTATTCAGTTACATTTTATAAAAATTAAAAAAATTAAGGTATAATTAGTTTTTGGTAAGAGAATAAAACTTTCCGAAATTCTTGTCCAAACGAATGTTATTAGTTTCACGAAAATACTGAATTACGAACTTTAAAAAAGAACTATATTCTACGAAAAACAATGGACATTAAATAGTTTAGAATATTGTTTCATGTTTAATATTTAGACCGCATGGTTATATTTACACACCAGCTTAAAATCAATTCTTAACCGAAGACTGTGTACTGCACCAATCAATCTAAGGACTTTTACACAGTTTGATATATATACTATTTCATGTTAAATAAGAGTACCGCGTGGTCATTTACACATCAGTTTAAGCTCAATACTTAAACGAGGACTGTGTACTGTACCACTCAACCTAAGGACTGTTACACAGTTTTATATACTGTTCCATGTTTAATAAGAGGACCACATGGTCATTTACACACCAGTTTAAACTCAATACTTAACCGAGGACTGTGTATTGTACCACTCAATCTAAGGACCTTTACACAGTTTGATATACTGTTCCATGATTAATAAGAGGACTGCGTGGTTATATTTACACACCAGTAAAAACTCAGTATTTTACCGAGTATTTTGTCTTTTATCACTCAATATAAGGACCTTTACAAAGTTTATATGCTGTTCCATGTTTAATAAGAGAACCGCATGGTTATATTTGCACATCAGTTTAAACTCAATACTAAACCAAGGACTGTGTATTGTACCACTCAATCTAAGGACCTTTACACAGTTTGATATACTTTTTCATGTTTAATAAGAGGACCGCGTGGTTATATTTACACACCAGTAAAAACTCAGTATTTTACCGAGTATTTTGTCGTTTATCACTCAATATAAGGACTTTTACAAAGTTTATATGCTGTTCCATGTTTAGTAAGAGGACTGCATGGTTATATTTGCACATCAGTTTAAACTCAATACTAAACCAAGGACTGTGTATTGTACCACTCAATCTAAGGACCTTTACACAGTTTGATATACTATTATATGTTTAATAAGACGACCATTTGGTTAAATTTACACACCGGTTTAAACTAAATACTTAACCGAGGACTGTGTATTGTACCACTCAATCTAAGGACCTTTACACAGTTTCCAGGGTGGTGGTGTTTTTGTGTTTCTGGCGCCACTCCCGTCCCCCTCCACCCCTCCATCCTCACTCCACCCTGCCCGCTCGTCAACATGCTCCATCGCAACTTGCAGTTCGTGGAAACGTGCGACTCTACACAAAATCACCTCAACACGTGTGTCTTCTCTCCAGTGCTGACAACTTATTCGTCACTCAGTGGCGGATCCAGCTTCAAATATTGGGAGGGACCGATGACCCAGTACCTCCTACTTTAATTGTGCGTCCGAAAATTTCGAAAACTAACAGCTTCTCAAGGGGCTATTTGAATACATGTATGACGTCACGTAAACATAAATTAGATAAACAAGTATCACAAAAAAATTAAAAAGTATTAAATTGAAATATTGAACCAAATTCTAAAGGTCAGATGCGGCAGGAAGCCTATTATATTTTTTCACACTTCAGTTTTTCGACAGTTTTTTTTCTTTCAATGCGAAGTAGAGAAAAATCATAAAACGTTACCTGGTCCTAATCATCTCAGTGAACAGATATTTATTTCCAAACTTGGCCTTCCAATGTGCGCCAACTTACCACAAAAACTCATACATTCCCCTAACCTTTCTATTTTGAAATGCCTAGATTCCTAATGTACCAATTTCTAAAAATACCAAATAAATATTGGAATAAAATGTACTTATAAACAAAAGTCCTCGTCATCAGCATACATAAATTAAATTTTTACATGTGAGATTTTTATAATAATCACATACCAAATAGCATTTTTGTCGCCATAATTTTATTAATTTAGAAATTTCTCTTGCTTCAAAAGGTTGAACCTTTATTTTTTTAATTGAGAATGTTATGGTTTTTTGTGCATGAATCTCCTAAATGAAAAAAATTATGGTCTGCGATTTTTAAATTTACTCCATAGAATAATCTATTCTCCTACAAAATACTAACAAATCACAGACAACACTTTAAAAGATCTGTTATCATGTAGATGAAACTAGAGATTGATAGATAGATACGTCAATTTCTTCAATACCAACTGGACACTGTTCAGTCTTGAAAAGAAAGATGTATGTTCATATGTTTAAATATAGAGAACACTTACGAAACTGATTATACGGTAGAAAATTTTTGTATTTATACATCTTTAATGCACCTGTACAGTAAGTTTAGGCTAAGGTTATTCTTCGAATAACTTTTGTTTCTGCTTTGATCGAAAACTTTTAAGGACGAGATACATTCCGATAATGGTTTTTATGTTTTTATAGTACTTCATGAAAGTTGTATAATTCTATGGGAGTGAAATGTACAAATGAAATATTCGAAACATATAAAGAATATCAACTTGAAAGTGTTAAAAACAATAATAAAATTTTATAAAAACTATGTGATTATCACCATGTATGCCCTTATGTGTTCTTATTTGATTAGCATGCCGCTGTTTTAAATAAGTAATGAAGATGGGGTTGGAGAACGTTAGTTTAAATGTTTTGCATATCATAGCCGGATATATTTAAGGAGGTTGGGCAAAGGGGCATTAGTTCAGGTGGCTTGTCACATTGTGTGGGTTGGGGAGAAGTGAGTGGAACATTGTGTATAAATGTTATTTATTTATATACAGATAAAAAAATATTTTATCATATTGCATTACAACAAAAGATAAGGTACAAATCGGGCAAACTTTCGGCACCGGAAAAGTGAAAAAAAAAAAAAAAAAAAAAGTGCCGATCCTAAATACTGAAATACCTATGATGTAAATATAGGTAAATTACGTATTTTGTGATGTCATTTCTGTAAAAATATTTACATGAAGCGCTCAGTTTATCAGTGAAAACTGCCTACCACAAACAAATTTTAAGTTCTTACTTCCAAGAACCCTTAATGAAAGTAGCATTTTTCGTGGCTAGTCAGGAAAAATGTATATCAGGTGAGACAATAGATATTTAGTTTCCTTGAAACGTGTTTATGTCCAATCGAAGTGTTGAAACAGCGTAAACATTTCAAGCGTTGGAGTAGGACGGTGGAAGGGGTGAAGGAGGGTGGTTGGTTGGGGAGTGGGAGGGAGGCAGGCAGGCAGGCAGGGAGGGAGGTAATGAGGTACTCTCAACCCATTCTTAACCAAGTGCAACGTTGCCAAATTAGCGCAGTAGCTGTGTGTGGGATAGCTCACTTGCATTTTTCCAACGTTGCCTGAAACTGGTATCAATACACACACCAACAACAGAAGAGATATCTTGTATGTGAGCTTGGAAAGTAAGAGAAATTAGAAAGGGAAAAAAGATTAACTGTTACTAAAATACTGTTTACTCGCAATGATAATTAATTTTGTTCCCCTTGTTTTAATACATCTATAATGAAGAGTTGGAATGAACATGACATACGACGCGTGAAAACATGATAGCGATAAATAAATAATATGTTTGTTCGTATTTATAGATTCATAAAGAAACGCACATCTACGCATTAAAATCAAAAATGTTTTTTCAAACACTTTTGTATTTATTTACTTACCCAGGTACCGAAATGGATGACTCTGAGTAAAGCTCAACAAATATAAAAAAAACTACCTCGAAAACCCCAACTTGTAAAAGTGTTAATTCACAACTCAAATTCTATTTTCCCGACAGAATGGTCAATTCTTAAAACCAGCATTTATTTATAGTCACAGAAAATGGCATCGAATGAAAGAAAAACTGAAAGTAGAACTGTAATAGGGTATTTTTCATAGTACAGGTAACTAGAGATGATATTTTATTATATTTTTGATATATTTCTACAGAAATGACTTAACAGTTGTCTGTAAAAGTGCATTAAAATTTAATTGCGATACCTACCTTTTGCGATTATCGTTTTAAAACTGCATGTTAAAGACTTAAGTAGATAATATCATGTACATATGTAAGAACGCAATAACTTGCATTTGCATATGGGCGCAAGTTTGGTTTCGATGACACAAATTCACTTTGTGATAACTAATTTTCATAAAAAAATCTACCCTATTTAGTTTTTATTATCGTTACTTACATGATATTGACTACGAGAACTTGTGCAAAACCAATTCCCATATCTTCGCATAAAGTTATATCTAATAATTTATTGATATTACAAAAAAATAATTATACAAAATATTTATACGTAAAAAGACGTGCATAATTTAAATTAGCAGGCTATACATTATCAAGAAAATTCCCTTAAATAATACTTTCGTTGCACGGTTATCTTATTATAGTGTTGATGACAGCAGGAATTGCATCATAATTATTAGAGTGGAATCCTAACCAAATAGATGCCAACTCGGCCCTTATTTTTAGTACATTTAAAAATAACAAATAATATTTAATAGTGTATGTTTTTAAAATATTAATTGAATATTAAGTACGAAAATTATATCACTAAAAATATTTATGTAGGTATGTTTATAAAGCAAGGCAAGGTTAAAATTTAACAATTCTAAATAAGTAAAACTACTTTAACCAACTATCTCTGTTATCCGTCACTACTTGTATGCGATTTTTTATGAAACGTTATTCATGCTGTTTCCGTAAAAAAAAAACAACATTGCTTGAATAAAGCTCGAGCTGCAAATAAACAGAAGAAAATGACTTCTTTTTATTAGGATGTAAACAATTTAACTTAAAGAAATTCTCCAAAGTTCGTACATATGTACACATTGTACAACATTGCACATTAAACTATGTTATACTAAATTGGTAAATAAAACTACTATATATGTTATCTAATTAAAAATGGCTTACTTTTTTCCCCAAATAATTTAAAATCTCGTACTACTTATTTACTTATATTTAAATGTAACTGTTCACGTTTTAAATTGAATTTCTATTGTCCGTCTATTAAATTATCCGTCATAGGACCGGTCCCGAGGGTGACTATTAAATAATTAGGTTTTACTTAAAAAATATGTTTAGTCTGTAAATGTTAGAATAAAAATTAAATCTGTGTAAGTTGGAAACAAATAAATATTGAATTAAGATAGATTTCAACTTACAAAACGTGATTGGTTTAAGTTACTAAGCCATGACCTAACACACTCTTTCACTCCGCCACGAATATCTAAATTGGTGTAAATATATATACTTTCAAAAACATTATGTATGTTTTAGGTAAACTTTTTTCTAATCACACGATGTTTGTCTGCTAAAGTGTTAAGGTTACTGTGGATAAATTTTTACGGTTTTTCCACTATCTTTGATGTCATCATCCCCTAACACAACAGCAGACTTGAAACCCAGATTTTTCCATTCTCTTTAAATTTTCAAATCCGGAGTTTGTAATTGTGCCTATTACTTGCTTTGTCTTCCTTTTGATTGTAACACATTCTAGCATCACCTTTTGTTTCATCCAACGAGAGAACTGTAAAGCGCTCTCTTGTTGACACGATAGCAATTGAAAACACAAAATCTCTCAAGAGAGCAGCTGCTAACGGTAAAATAATTATTTTACTAAAGCTTCTATAAAAACTCAAAGATTTCCAAAACAACAGTAATTTAGCAGGAAGGCACGTGTTGTCTGACCGCATGTTGCTAAAAACCAGCCCAAGGAATATAAAAGTAGACAGAGATTTCACCCTTAGAATAAACATGATTTCTGTCCCCCCCCCCTCCTCCTTCTACTACTATCGGCTATAAATGATTCTGACGCTACTAACACAGCATAAAACCAAATGATTTAATTTTGACCCAAAATATATTAAATTCTAGGTTTTCTTCGGAATTCATCCAGTACAGGATTTGGTATTTTAATACACATATACGTTTAAATAAAAAAGTCTTACGTTGTATTTCCTTGTCTTGATATTCATGTCAAAAAAGTTAAGTCTTTGTTTAATGTTTTATTACAGATTAAATGTGTTTAGATTATAAAATACTTGATTCACACTCCATTAACATCTTTGGGTTCTAAAATTACTTTATTAATTTACATAAATTCCCATATATTGAAATACATTATTGACAGAAGTTGTTATAAATATCGTAAAAATGCAAATAGGAATTTAAAATTAGTGCCTTCAAACACTCGATTGTTACATTAATATACACATGGGCACAAAAATATTAATATACATGTCTGTATTGAAATACAAACTTTTGTCGAGGTAACGCTGCTCATTTATATTTGATGCAATTCCCATTATTTAACATCTATGCATCCTGTTTATTTTTTTATTTAATTCATAAGCCAGACGTTTGCCAAATAAAACGATATTTTCTTGAGCTCGATTAAAAAAAATACAAGGACTTCACCCTGACTGTGTAACATTTGTTGATTTACTTTTTTTTTATTTAAAACCATTTGTTAAATGGTTTCCTTAAAGCTTGAATAGTAAACTTTATTTTCTTGGGTGTAATATATATATAATTTAACTCTGAATGTGAATGGCATTTTGATATTAGTACAGACGAATCGTTAGTGTTAAATAAGCACATCGTGAGACCTATCTTGTGACGACCCCCTGGGCTTCCCCGTGACGTCACGACTTCCAACCATGTTCCCGTTACTCCGCCGCGCCGGGGCAGTTATGGCCCTAACCCTTGGCGCGGCCCACACGGTGTTAGATGGAGACTTTCTGCGATTCTGACTTGTGCTCCAGGACACTTTTTTGTTCTACCTTTATTTAACGAATTATTTTAAAAAAAACTTAAAACCTTTCGCTTTAGATTTTCCAACCTTCATGCCGATATAAATTATTTTTTTGACAAAAATGGTTAAATACCTAAGCATCACCAACGCCTTCTTAAACACTTTAAACGTGAAGTTTCAAATCAGTTTCAGGTATATTATATTATTTCTTAGTTATCATTGAGAATAAAATTTTGAAATTAATAATCATTTTTAATGATACTACTCATATTAGATAAGCTTCTTTAGTTTACAGTAAATGCAAGGATAGTATTTATTTAAAATTTTCATTAACCTTTATTGCCATAGAAGTTCTAATTTCCAGTGCTAAGTATATATTAGGGCCTACTGCCACAGCTACATAACCAAGCTTGCATCTAATAAATAATTAAATACATGGCATTTAGACTGAAAAGCAGGCTCGCTCGATAATACAGTTCATAGCTATCTTTAGAAAAAAATATTTGCCAATTAAAAAGTTCAACATTTTTATAAAAATATATTTTATACAATACTTGATTTTTTAAATGTATAGACAATGGGTTTGAAACAATTCATTACAAATAATTTCAGCCCCTTTGAGAAATAGGTCACACAAAATTTAT
The DNA here is from genome assembly GCF_032445375.1 of Bacillus rossius redtenbacheri. Taxonomy (NCBI): domain Eukaryota; kingdom Metazoa; phylum Arthropoda; class Insecta; order Phasmatodea; family Bacillidae; genus Bacillus; species Bacillus rossius. The sequence continues at coordinate 30,689,429 of NC_086338.1, read as the reverse complement.
ACCTACGCGTGAGATAAAAATGTAGCCGGCCTTAGTTTCATTTTTGACTGAAGTCAGTCGATAGTTAACTTAACAAAACTAGCTTTCCGTCTGCTTTAAAATAAATAAGTGTTGTTTTATTATTATGAGCTTATCTCATTCCTATTTTCTATGACCTGAAGATTGTACATGAAAAACATTTGTTTAGATAAAAGTCAACTTGTTACTGGTTGTAAAATTCACACGCTGTGAAAAATTCTGTTTGACGTTTTAACCAAGTCATGTTTAAAAATAATCTAATAATAAACATATCCAACAATTTTCCAGTAACAATAACATAATAAGTCTAAATAATAAATAAATTATCATCAGATAGTTTACTTAGATTTGAAACTAGGACTAAATCATCATATAAAAATAAAACTATTTTAGTGACAGCTGCAGAATAACACTACCATTGTAACATGGAAAAAATAATAATATGCTAAGCAATGGAGCCTTTTCATAGAATACATGTTTCATAATTTTGTTAAGTATATTCTTAAACTTCAAATATTACAAAAGGTCTATTGCATGACTAATAATTTAGCTTTTTCCAACCGTCTGTACATACAAAACATAACACACTACATAACACTACATACATAACACACATACGCACACTTCGTCCACAGTAACATGAATAGTATTGGAATTCTTTCAATTTATTGTAACAGATTTTGGAAGTAATTTATAACACCAAGAATATTTTGTTCATTTTATTTCAACCAATTTAAACTGCACAGTATGAATAGTTTACAATTTTCATTTGTTTATTTATTTTGTATTGTTACGTAAAATAAAAACTCATAAATAATATTTATTTTATTTACAAATTTAACTAAATACCTACATATAACGCGTGTGCTACGTAGTTTTGGTGACAGTTACTTACGAAGTTCATAAAAATCAGAGTCGCTAAAAAAATTTTAAATAATGAAAAATTCTTAAAATGTAACTTATATTATATTTTTAGATGACTTGCAAACTTTCATATATATATATATTAACACAAAGATAAGAGCGTTTTCATGTGACACTGTAACATAACGTCGTGAAATTTATGTGAAAAACTTGAAAAAGAAAGTTTGATTTTTGTGCTTCAAAGATTACACACAATCCCTTACAAATTAATAGCTATAATCCATAATTCATCCCAACCTATTTAAACAGAGGCATAATACAAAATCCCACTCTATTGACGAGGAATCCAACCCATGCCCAGGACGGATCTAGGGCTTTCCTTCAACGGGGTAAAATATGTGTTTGCGATTCCCACTCACAATGTATTACAGACTAACAGCAAAATTATTCATTTGCGTCCGTGTACATTATAGACCTAGTATAAAATTAAAGTTAACATTCGTCCAACCCGTGTACTTGCATTTCATTTCACAGGTTTTAGTATTAAAAAAAAATTTGGTTTGATGAAGCACGGACTGGATAAAAATTATTAATTTTCCTAACTAAGAAATGTGGTGAATGTAGCCGACGCTCGGTGGGTTTACTTGGGGCTCTCTCGTGTTTGATCAACCCTTGAGGAAAATATATTTTAAAAAGATAATAAAACTTTTGTCGCTATTTATTACATACAGCAAGCACTACGCGGCTTTCACGAGGGACTTCCAGAAAAACAATCTGTCGCTCTCATGCCCACCCTTCTTTTCCTCCCGCGGATCAAAACAACTGCATTCCATGGTGAACACACCACAGATTGCACAAGTCACTGGTGATGTTCTGGCTTGCGATGCTCGAGCCGATCCCCCAAGAGAGACTTCACTCCTCACAGCACCGAGTCGGCACACAAGTCACACAAGTGATTCAAAGCCCACTATCGCCAGGCTCAGGCTTACACGCTATATTAATTCTTCCCCATCCCCCCCTTGCTTATTTTTCATTTTCTCTCAATAAGTATTGGTTAATAGGTAGTACCATTGAATGGTAGTACTACTAATTGAATATAATATTTATTTTGCGTGTGTTGTTCTGTCACATATATGTGTAACTGATATTTATAAAGTGTAATATAACGGGCGTAAAATGTTGCGTAAGTGTTAATTATTAGCAGTTTCGCAACTGTCTACATTCATTTTGTTGTAGGAGAACTACAAATTCAAGAGAGTTCTAAAGATAAAATCTACAGAAATAGCATTTATAGTAGAGAAATGTCGTAAAAATGAAGTCATCAACATACGCAGGCCGGGCTCGGCTTGGCTTCAAGATCACAGGTAGTGGAGTTAAGACGGGTCCTGTTGTTTTTCTGAAATATAAGTTTATTGTGTTGGTTGGGGGAGGGGAGTGGAGAGGTTTGTAAGCTGTCACCAGCTACCTACCCAGTAGCAAGATAGGCACACATAGTCTAGCCGTGGTTTTACTTCGCTCCTGACTGTGCGACCGGCCGAACCAACAGCAATTAGATACGGCACGCGGCAGAAGCGCCACGAACTCTTCGGCTGTGCACTTGATTTGCGCTGTAGGACGCAGCAAGCCTTGATCTTTACATTTAATGACCAATCCCCAGGTGCTTAGTCGGAGAAATTAGATTAGTTTTTCTGCGAGTCCGCCGGGATTCTACTTTAAATTAAAAATGACAAAAATCTCTACAGAAATTTGTAACATAAATTAACCTGGCATCTGTAATAAGAGACCAGCATTTAGTTATGAAGATACCTTTATGAATACGTCCTGTTGACAGCGACGAGTTTTGTTATGACTGCAGAATTTTTGAAATTAAACTTTATGCAGACAATAAACGCATTTATCCTTAATACTTGTTCTATTATTTGCAATAAACGATTTGTTCATCTCCAACTTAAAGTCGTATATCATATTTGGAAAGCACTAATAACCATCAGTTGTACATTTATGGGTTATTTTTTCGTGATAAACCTTCAGCCGAAGTTTTTTTGAATTCTTACTCATACTGGATAGCATAAGTTCTTCTTCATTCCACTAACGGCACATATATCCATGATCTTAAATCCTTTCTCTATTAATAGACGTACTTATGTCAACAAAGCAAAATTTCCTTGAATACACCAGCAATAGTCTCCAACAATAAAACACTTACATAGGTTGGTTACTAAATGAGATTTTCTCCATGGTATCTCAGCTTCCTACATATAAAGAAGAATATAATAACAGTCATACATTACAAATAAAAAATAAAAATAATTAATATGGCTTAGGAAAATATTACCTATTATAGATAATATCAACACATGTAATAAATATTTTCTTTCGTTTCACAATCATGATCCTTGATTTATCTTCTCTTTGAAAATTTTATTTTTTACTTCCAAAATTTTCCTTGGTCCTGTATATTATTTTACTTACCTTTGTAAATGATCAAATCTATAGGGAACAGTCGGTTAAATTACTCGTTTCCTTCGTTTATGCGAAGTGGAAATTAACAGAAATACCGGCCTTCCTAATTAAAATCACTGTGGTTAAGTAACGAATGGTACATTGTGCGTACCTCTTGTATTTCGAATCTGATTTTTTAACAGTTTAACTATAAAACAAATGCGAGTAATTAAAAGCACGTTTTTAAATATTACTATAAAAGTTTTATTAAACATACCTAAAGTTAGTATTACTAAATTAAAGTAAATAATTTTATGATAAGCGGGGGTGAATATGTCAACGCAACTTAACAGATCAATACAGTTGCTAAGTTATTTAAATGCACTGTATTTATTTCAGTAATATACTTATTTTCTAGTACACGTTTTAGTTCAATTTTTTATAGCGCGAGTGTAATAAATACTATTCATTATAAAATTATTTGTTAGGGGCTAGTTTTAGAAAACCAAAAGGTTATGCAAGTTTTGTTTCCAACAGTTAACCGCATTAACACGTCCGTGTACCACAACATTATCTAGTGAGAAGTTAAAAACATAAATTTCAACAACAAATAGGTTTAGTGGTTTAAATTTTTTAATGGCTTTTAAGTAGATAAGTTTCTTACATTATTTACGATTGGTATATTTCGTGTGCCTTTGCTGGCTATAAACAAGAGCGATTATAATAACAAATAAGTAATTTATAGACAACATTCCATTATCATGTTATGAATTAAAATTTGTTTCTAAACAATTATTATTAATAAAATAACTTAAAGAGAGGTAAATAATAATTTTAAAATACATTCCTAAGAATTACAGCAGAAAATTTAAATGTGTAAGTGAAACACATTTCTCAAACATGCATGTTATTCGGAAAGTCTTAGTTATGCACCAAGCGCGCAACGCGTGAGAAGAAGACGTGAGAGGATGACCTTGCGAAAGGGTTGTTAACCTTCCAGGAAGGAATTAGCAACGCAGCCGGCCTACGCCTCCTCTCCTCCTGCTGAGACTGCGCCCAGACGCGTGCTGGAGCCTCGGGCCCTCTATGTCTCCATTAGAAATGTGCTTGCTGTGTTTATTCTGTGTTTTGACTGTTAAGTTGATTAAATGACTAGTCTGGAACCTATACTATTTGGAAATTCTTCATTTTTAAATATAAAATAAATATTTACGCCATTCCTCTACAAAGCTCTTGAAACTCTCAGTTTTTTTAATCACAATGGTGATAACGGTGCGAAGATTTATTTTGCATATGGATACCTGTCCGGCAGCCGGTCTGGATTCGAATGATTCAACCATGCGACTTCGAAATCTTCTTAAGAGGATAGGAAAAGTAGCAACGTGCATGACTCACGAAAATATAAATACAAAAATAGAATTTGAGCGACCTCAAAGAATACAACGGGGTTTGTTATGTCGTCTAAATATTTTCATTATGGTGACCTGAAGTACAGAGAAAGTAAAAAAAGACAATATTTAGTTTTAAAATTTTTAACTTTCTTCATAAAAAATGGGCTTTAAAATAAAATTATATGGAAAAAAATTGATTGTAAAGTTATAAAAATCAGTCAAGTTAAACCTCTACAATAACCAAATAAAAGAAAGAAATTCATAACTATTTTCGTTTTCAATTTTTAAATTAATGTGAAAATAATTTAAAATTATTATTTTGTTAAAATATTTAGTAATTATATTGCTTTTTCTTTTATGATTTCAATAATTTTACAGTTATGTTTATTTCATAGATTGTATTTTTTTCTAGGGTTTCACAAGCCATTATTTTATTTTAAAAAAATTCGACTAAAAATAACAATACACTCTATTATTTCAGGAAATCCAGGTCTCCATAATGAAAAGATCTAGTCGCCCAGATTATATATATAGATAGATAGGTAGATAGATAAGATAGATAGATAGATAGATAGATAGTTTCTCAAAGATGTTTTTGGTCAGTTCGCCATACCTTCCTTACAACTTCAAAATTAATGATTTAATAACGTATATAGACAATTTACAAAAATTAATGTTTTGAATTAAATTATTATAAAAACATGTTTATAAAAGCCTTATTTTGGTCACAAGTCTACGCCATTTTTGAGATTGCCATAGCTATATAAATAATCTTACATGCATGACAGCTGTTGAAGCGAATTAACCGAAGTAAGTTCCACATACTTTTATAACTTAATTTGTAACATAACTTATTTAATTTTTTCATTACTTATTTATATAGAGTTTGCAATGTTACTTTATATTTATCTAAACCCCAATAACACTGATATTCTGTCTGCTGTTAGGCTATATATTATTTCTCATAGGTGTTTCTTTGCCGTTACGCTAAATCTCCCATTGTACTTCATCAAAATGAATGATTTGCATTTACACAGCAACTTTGCTCATAGACTCCGCATTATACTCACAATTTATTATACAACTTTGTATTTCCAAATGATGAGGAATGTATTTACAAATGATGAGGAAAGTAGGCATAACAATGACCATTAATAAAGCACAAGGTCAGACGCTTTAAAGGGCAGGTTTATATTTCCCAGAACCTCTTTACCACATGGTTTTTTCACGAGTTCGTATATTCAATGGTAGGCCTATTTATGTTTGTATCAGGCACATACAGCCAAAAAGTAAACGATTATCACATTATAACTTCTAACATTGTTATTGAAGAAGATTTTAACTGTAAGAAGTGTAAAAATAAATATTCGATACGGCCAAAATCTGTTGGTACTATATTTTCAATACTTTGCATTAATAAATACTTGCATTTACATACTACCCCATTATTATATTACCATTCGATGTCTGATCAAGATAAAATGTTTTATTCGCACGGGTAAGTTATTTGTTTTTATATTCTCGTCATTCATCCTTACAGCTCCCGCACACTAGGCGACTAATCACACAAATGACATGGTCTGCATCCACCTTCAAGTCGTAGCGACACGCCTGAGCCTGGCCGCCGCGGACAAGTGTGTGCTCTCTCAGTAGTTGCCACGCACTCTCAGGTCACGGCGAACTGGCCACGGCAACTTGGCCGTCTAGTGCGGGAGCTGTTAAACATTATATTTTAGGATTGGCATCCATGTTTTCTGGACCCAGCCACAGGCTGAAAGCAGTGATGATGTTAGCCATGCGGTGTCATTATTGACAGTTGAAATAACCATAAAGCCATTAATTATTATCTCCTTTAAAGAGTTACTTTATGTGATTAAATACTACATATCTCAAAATAAATAACCTACTTTAATACACGTGCTGTTCTGTTAAAACCAAAGTTAATACAATTGTTGATATCAATCACTTCACCACTTGATGCCGGGAACATAAAATGGGAACGTTTTAAAAACTGATCTCATCTAACTTACGTCAAGTACGTCACAAACCATCTCCCGAATGGTCTTTTGCTATAAAATACGTAAAGACGCCGGCAAAAATGTGTTTAGTTCAAGTCCTACAAACGTTCATGGAAGTTACTTAGTTATATATTTGAGTTCATATTATTATGATACGCAAACACAAGTATCTATAGGTGTAATTTTGCAGAACTACACAGCGTTGTCTATGTCAAAGTTATTCTGTTTATTTTACCAAGGCGTGAAAGTGAGAATTTCTCAAGAATATCTGAATAACTGTTTATTTATCCTTACATATACATTTATTATCTCAAAGGCGGCCATATTGTGTTTTCGCTACGTATGGCCACTTGTGACACAACGCTAAGGCGGAAGAATACTTTGTGATCCTTACGGTGTTCCCGAGCCGTGATAAAACAGACTGCGTTTGAACATCACTGTGAGAAACGATAGCAACAATATTCACTGAAATACCATTTGCAAGTTTCATAAAAATTATAATTTGTCATCATTATAAAACTATTGCAAGTAGTGTTGTACGTTTTCTCGTAAAAATACATATTTATAATCAAATTCCCATGAACGTAATGAAACACACAGTAAAATATTTTCGGGGCGGTAAATTAATCTTAAGAAATATGTTGTTCAATAATAAACTTTTTTCCCAAAAAATATATTTGTTTAATGAAACAACGTAGGTTACGTAAATTATTTTTATTTATTTTCTAGGGATGAGCAGTATGATGGAGGAGGGGGGGAGGAAGCAAATTGCCAGAAGTATTAAAAAACATTGGTTAAGTCAAAGCGTTCAGAAGCATAAAAATAGACTTTATTTGATGCCCCTGACTTTTTACTTACTGACATCGGCGATAAAGTAAACGTGTATAGACGGTTGCAGTGAATGTCCGAAAATATTCGTGTATGGACTGCACTACACGAATCTGAAATAACAACTAAGAAGGCAAAATTCGTTTGTAAAACAGCGTTTTATACATTCCAGGAAAACGCAAATTTCAGCTCTTGTATTCAAATGGTTGCAACTTTTATGTTTAACCGCATCCAGTAGGCTAAATTGAACAAGCTTAAAACGTCCACACACCATTTGGGTGTATATATACGTACACACACATACATATATATATATACATATGTATAACATATAAAATCACTGTTAGTACAACGTACAAGTCCTCGTTTACCACCAGAAAATGCAAGGCCCTCTGATAGCAGTGTAAATACCAACGTGTGTGTGAAGCTATAGGTCCGCACTTCATATGGGTATATTTATATCATATTAACACACTGTGCCTACAAGTCCTCGTTTAACACCAGAATATGCAAGGTCCTCCGATTGCAGTGTAAATACCAACGTGTGTTTGAAGCCATAGGTCCGCACTTCATATGGGTATATTTATATCATATTAACACACTGTGCCTACAAGTCCTCGTTTAACACCAGAATATGCAAGGTCTTCTGATTGCAGTTTAAATACCAACGTGTGTTTGAAGCCATAGGTCCTCTTTTCATATGGGTACATTTATATCATCTAACACACTATACTTACAAGTTCTTCGTTTAACACCAGAAAATGCAAGGTCTTCTGATTACAGTGTAAATGCCTTTGTGTGTTTGAAGTTATAGGTCCGCATTTCACATGGGTACATATATATATTTATATATATACATATATAAATATACATATATATACATATATATATACATATATATAAATATTTGGTTTGGCACCGACTTTAAACCGATTAGTAGGTAGCACCTACCAATTATAATATTTTATTAAAATTATAGGTAATAATTATGTTTGGACAAAAACTGTCACATTGAAATTTATTGTATTGTTTATACAATTTTATTGTTTATACAATTACAATGTGAAAATTCGTATCCAAACATATTACCTATAATTTTAATAAAATATTATAATTGTAATTATTTATTTTTCGATTTCTAGTACCTATAGTATTTTGTTGTGTTTTTTTAGGTCCGTTCGGTTTTTTTTAAAATATTATTTTTATGTTTTAATGTTCATGTTCGAAGGCTTAGGTTGATTATGACTTCCAAATAAAATTAAAAATACATAGGGCCTATTTCTAGTAATACATATTCCTACTAAGAAGTTTATGATTTGAATGTAAGATAAAGGCTGTAAAGTAACGCGTAATAAAGAATTAATTGTTCATGTAGCACAGCTTACATGTATACGCCTGAAATGGCACCCAGTTAAGGTCCTCGGATCATGCGTCTGTGGCTTCGTAATGTGTGAAATGAGAGACGTCCACCACGTCCTCACAACCAGCGTTAGACACTACGGAGATGTGTATTAGATGTGTGTAAACTCGAGCGAAATGTCCTCGTTTGGAGCGTTGAGAAACATGGGATACACACCGTGTGTAAAGGAGTGTAAGTGACAACGATACTAGCGCGACGTGGTGGTAACACACACACACTACATACTTGATTCTCTACGGTCTATCCGAGGACCTCAAAAAAAAATTTAAAAATCATGTTTTCACACACTAGGTTGACAGAACAGCGTGAATCCGAGGTCTTTTAATCCGAGGACCTGGGGGAGGTCCTCGGATTGCCAAAGGTCCTCGGATCCACGCTGAAATATCATGCGCAAGTCCTCGGATGATATCCTAAGTCCACACACACACACACTCACTCTCTCTCACACTCTCTCACACACACACACTCTCACACTTTCACACAGAGCTGGCTCCTAGATCTTGGGGTTGGCTCCTAAACGTTTTCAGAGATTTTGTAGAGGCCAGCTCATAACTAACACATACCATCAATACCATCAATACCATCATGTGTGTGTGTGAATAATATCTTAGCATAATTTTAATAGTGCATTTTAGAAAGAAAATAATTTTTATATGTAGGCCAACATAAATTCAGTAGTAAGAAAAAAAATGAATTTAAAAAATTTTGATTCTTTTATGTACATACATTCTAGAATTAATAATGTTAAAATGAGATGACATAAGCATTAATTATTATTCTGTGGATTAGGGATGTACTAACTTAAACAATTAGTACCTGGTCCAAACATTGTTGTGAGTACATAATAAAATAACAAATCACAGAATTTAGACTGTATTTAGAATTTAGAAAATGAATTTGAAAATTAAAAAAGTGTCAAAATTCCATTTTATTTCACTTACTGACTTGCACTTTAGTGCTATATGGGGTGTAGTAACTTGCATTTTGGTGTTTTAAAGTGCACTCAAACTTCATAGGTACATATATTGAAGTTAATTTATTTCTACCGTGATTCACCATAAATCCACAAGTGTTTCTTCTCTTACTGATACTAATAAGTTGCACTAGCTGAAATCCATTTTGTTTTATGTCCAATTTTTTTTTTTTTCAAAATTGCATAACGGATTCAGAAAAATAAAACCATTTATAACATGTGTTTTATTTATTTACTGCCAAAAAAAGTTACTTAAATAAAGCTGTTATTATTGATAAAAAAAAACAGATTTTTCCTGACTTAGAAAAAAAATTCTCGGGCATTGATTTATGTTGGATGCAAATAACTAACAAAAATTAAAATTGTAAAATACAACTTGTATGGTATATGACACTTTGCCATTACAACAGGCAACCATCAATCATTTTATTACACTACTGTGATACCACTGAAGTCAATTCGTGTGGTCAAAGTGCTGATATACTTACAAGCAAAAAGGATTGAAAGATAATGTTTAGTAACAGATATGGGTTGGAAAAGCAGGAAGAATGGATGGGAAGATGGAACTGGTACAAATCGAAATAAAGACTCTGCTGTGATTGAAATTTTTCAGGTACCTCATCATTAAAAACATTCCCCGACTACCTAAGGAATTCCCTGATTATTTCCCAGTTTCTGAAAATCCGCTGACTTTACCCAGATTTTCCCAGTTGCTAGCCACCTTGTACATCGTAAGCTAAATCTGTTGAACACCGGCCTTTGCCTTCACACAAAACATGCATAGTTTACCTTGACGCTGGGCAGAGAATGGCACTGAGGAACTGTCGTTTTCTCGACGTCACACTTCACAGGCGACGGGCTGGGTTCTGTGTCTGAACTCGGCGATTCTGTGTCGGACACCGTCTCGTTCATGAAACATATCTGGAGGTTCATCCCTGCAACACGCACACTTCTCAAGTTCACAACGAACCTGAACAGCTTTCGACAATCTTCACAGCTTTTCTTTTTTTAGTTGCATGTGTCCAGGACATTGCTCGCATGGACAGATTAATTAATCAAAACAAGTTATTTAGAAAGAAAAGATGGAAAGTTAATAAGCACACTTAAATTAAAATAACATTAAAGCTTCCCTGTAAACTTCATTTTTAGTTTTTAATCTTTTAATAAACAATAATACATATATTAGTTCACACACAAAATATACTTAAATATTAGACACAGTGTAATTATAACTCAGTGTCGCAATGCTTTTCGGAAATCAATAATTGGTATATAATATCATTATATCTCTGGAATAATTTCAGATATTAAAAATAAAATTAACTAACAAAAAAAATGATAAAAAGAAAAACAAGGAACAGAACTTGAGTCTGTGCATAAGAGTTGACAGCCATGTTTTTGAACCTACTTATTTACAACAAAGCTCAGTTCAATCGTGTGCATGTTGTGGATGCATGGCACAACAGCCAATGGGAGCAGACTGGGATGGCACTTTGGCGGGAGTTGGGAACTACTTATATTTGACAAACTTTAAACGGTGGCAAGAAACATTCAAAAAAGTACACTTGCTTGAGTAATTCGTGCTTTAAAAATAAATCATGCCCATTAGCTGTAAAACATAAGTAACAATTAATGTACATAAAAAAATGTTTTATTAAAAAAAAAATTGTTTTAATAATATGCTAGTCAGCTATCACTGTATAATTAACAGATAATTAAAATAATTATTTATGAACATTACCACTAGATTCTGGATACAATGCAAAATTTCAATGGTTAAAACTAACACAAGATTTTAAATGTGAACAGATATCGCACAGGTCATGCACAATGTCCTGTGCACAGAACATTATGCACTTGCTTATATATATATTTTTAAAATTGTGAACCTAGCTTAATATAAAACTAAATAAAAGTACAAAAGTATATTAATAGAAAAAAAACAGCTCTCTTTTGTCTTTGTATAACTGAGTTAAAAAAAAAAAAGTAACATGTACTTACCTACTGGATGCAATAATGAACTAAAGTATGTGCCCTCAGAACCAGTCCAGCATTCAGCATTTTGTGTATCGTAAATCAAAACTGACAAGACAGAGCAGAGTGAAGACCGCATGTTCAAATCGCAGACTGCCCAACCTGATTTACACTATCCATGTTTTCCTGGAGTCACTCCAGCCAAATGCAAAGCCCGTGGCTGAATCCTGTTCCAACATCCTGGCCTGAGTCTTTTCTTTCTGTTTATCGTTTCTGATGATCTGACCACCGAAAAGATGTTAACCCAAAAGTTAAATTGGCAAGTTGTGTTAAGGATCTGTACCAGGGCTTCCTAAGGACACTGGTATACTGTGAAGCCTCTGTACGTGTGCTGCCAGATTTTGGTAACAAAATAATATTATACATAAAATCTTGAAGCATTTCATATCAACATTAAAAAAGCCATCATTGAATATTAAAGGAGAATGAAATCACAGTATTCGGTTGCTGATCTGACAAAAACAACGTAAGACAAGGAAAAATATCACATAATAGAAAGGTTTTAAGAAAAAACCTATTTAATGACAAAGTATGTTAAATGTAGTTTTAAACATCATAAACTAATAACCATGTTTTACAATAAAAAAAATACTAACTGATAAAAATACAGAATCTTCTGACTGTAATAGAGTACTTAAAAAGTTCAGGTCTGTGATGATTTAAAGAAATTTTTTATCGAAATCTTCTCTACTGACGATTGCCATTTTTTTGATGCCAAGTTGCCCAAATGTGAGTTTTTTTTCCGGTGGGAAGTTGACAAAATGTCAGATAAGTGAAGATCAGATAAACGAGACTCTAGCCTACTGTAGTTTATACAATTTCAACAACATAAGAAAATAGATGTCTTCAGGATAGAACTAAAGTATCTATTTCAAGCACAAACTGAGCAGGAGGATGAAAATGTTGAGGCCAAATGGGTGAAGATTAGATATGTCTTTACCAAATAAAGAAAAATATCTTGAGTTATAGAGATAGGAAGAAAATTAAAGAACTGAATAAAACAGAGCAATGAATACATTAAAAACACAGGAATGGGAGGCAGAATTGTAATCAAAATAAGCTGCAAAAGACAAGTTCCGATAAGTATAAGGAGAGATCAAAGGAATTGGGTAGATTACTTATCAGAACAGGCAGGAGGGGCTAGAGTTCTAGCAAGGAAGCAGATGCAGAGAAACTATTCAGTTAGAGGCATAGATGGTATCCTCCTCCTAACCAACCCTGAGGATCAACTGAAGAGATGGCAGGATCATTACTCTGCAGTTATTAAGTGTTCCCTGGAGGGTCAAATGGATGTGGGGGAAGAAAAACAGATTCAGCCTGATCCAAGGATTAAAACCTGTATTCGAACTGTACAGAAATTTCAAGGACATTGAGAGAGTTGCATTTCTGTAAGGCAGCAGAAGTTGACAACATTCCAGCAGAAGTAATGAAGATTGATATGGACACCACTGCCAATATGTTACAGCCACTATTCAAGAAAGTCTGCATAATTGTAGAAATGCAGAGACTAGAGATATGGGTTGCTGCTTAAGTTGCCAAAGAAGGGGGATATGTCTAACTGTAACAACTGGAGGGGCATTACGCTACTCTCATTACCTAGCAAATTCTTTACCAGGATTTTGCTCAACAGAATTAAAGAGTTGTCGACTTGAGGCTCCAATGGGAACAGGCAGGCTTTCGTCCGAATCGCTCATGCTTGAGGATAATTCTCAAGCAATGTACCAAATGGTCATCTCGACTGTATGTAGTATTCATTGACTACGAGAAAACCTTTGCCTCTATCAACAGATATTCCATGTGAAAGGAAGTCAATCAGTATGGAGTGCTGTCACAAAATATTTATTTCATTCAAGAAACTTACCATGATTAAACATGCACAGTCAGTCATACATTAGGGCCATGTATCTGAGCATATATCTGTATGTTGCAGAGTGCGTCAAGGATGCATTTTGTTGCCAAACATGTTACTGGTTGAGATTTATGCGATAATGAGGAATGTGATGCATAATATGAAACGTGATATCCAATGGGGACTAGCAGATAGGTTTGAAGGTTTAGAATTTTCTGATTTGTGTCTCCTGTTTGAGGCACATGATGAAATGCAAGCAAAGATTAAAGACACAGAAGAAGGAGGTAAAAAGGTGAGACTAATGACCGACTCAAAGATGACCAAAGTCCTAAGGGCTAACACTAACCAACTAGACCCATTTTCCCTCAATGAAGATTCCACAAAGGATGTAGATGACTTCACTTATTTGGACAGTGAAGCTGCTAAGGATGAATGAGGTGCACAGGATGTCTAGCAACACATTCAAAAAGCAAATCATGCTTTCATTCGACTCCATCCAGTGTGGAAGAAAAACAGAATCTCCTTAGAACCAAACTCCACATCTTTGGAAGTAATGTCAATTCTTCTATTATATGGGTCTGAGACTTAGAAAGTAACTTAAGTAATTACCTCCAAGTTGCAGACCTTTGTTAACTGCTGTCTATGAAAGATTCTCAACATATATTGGCTGGAAGAAATCTCCAACCATGAGCTATGGAGAAGGACAGGAGAGACAGAGATGGCCATCCAGATAAAGCGGTGGTAATGGAAATGGATTGGGCCTACACTGAAGAAGGAAAATTGAGTCATCGAGAGAAAGGCAGTGGATTGAAACCGGCAGGGTAAAAGGGGAAAAGGAGACTCAAACAAGCATGGTGAAGATCTGTACTCATGGAAGCAATAGAAGAAGGCAAGACCTGGAGAGAGGTGAAGAAGTTGGCTGGAAACAGGAGCAGATGGAGATGATTTGTTAATGCCCTATGTTCCACGAAGGACAACAGGAATTGAGTAAGTGAAGAAACATACCATAACCCGGAGATAAACGACACCATGTCTGGCACAATTAAAACACCAAACTATCATCTAGAAAACAGTACTTTCATCTACTAAAGAGCCCAAGAATAAGTCAATGTGTTAAATAAAGCATAAAGCCATTCCTATTACTACCAAAGGAAAGTTTGGACAGATCAAAATATTTCTCTCCTGAAAAATTAAAATTTTCTGACATAGTGTCCTCTATCTCTCTCAGTACAGATATTTAGTGCAGCGCACATTTCAGATATTTATGATTTAGAATATCATGATGAAAAGGAGTTGGGAAATACCATCTAGACAACCTCTGGAAAATGGCCAGTAGCAGATGGTAAGTATGACTGCCAACACGACCAAACTGAACACAAATATATTACGAACAATACTGAACAGCCTTGGTAGCATTGAGTGACACTACAATTATATTTTAGAAGTTAATAGTAAATTAATTAATTTTACTATTTACTATTTCACTTTTATTTGGACAATAAAGGTTTAGCTCAGAGAAAAAAAAAAATTAAAACTATTTTAATGTTGGTACATTATTTGAATGATTCTTGCAATGAGGAAAACTGATTCAAAAGTGTTTTTTTTTTTTTTTTTACATACACCTTTCATTCACATAGAGAAACCTCAAGAACGTACAAAGAGATGAATATACAAACACAGAAAACCAGCGAAAATCAGCAAATGTCAAAAGTAGACATAGACTGAATTGGGCTTGTTTTAAGTGCTTTTGTGTACATATTTATCTTTGTCCATTCTTGATGATTTCTCTTATGACATACCAAACCAGCAACAGCATGTGTCAAAAAAAAACTTTTATATTTAATGTTGGTATAATTGATTTTAAACAAATACAATGTTAATACTGCACGTATCATCTGTCATTCTACTGGTGTTATCTTTGAAAGATTTGTGCAATGGGAGTGCATGACTTGATGTAAGTTTTTGGACATACGCCAAGAACTTGCTAAGAACTTTTTCTGTTGAAGAAAAACTAAAAAATAAAAAATAAAAAAAAATAAAAATACCCAAAGAAGACAAAAAAAAAACCCACAAAATTAAGCAAAAAATTGCTGTTGTGTGGTGTGACTAACGAAGGTAGATTTGTAGCTCAAAAACCACAAAGCTGGCGTGTATTGGTTCCCAAGCAGCATGCTTGCTAAGCGTGCGGCGTCGGCGACGCGCCACTCACCGCTCTGGAGCCGAGCCTGCAGACTGGGCTTCCGGCCCGGCCTCTCGCCCCCGTAGTACTCGTCCGCTTCGGGGCCCATGGCCAGCCGCCTGCGGATCTCCTCCCTGTCATTGCGGCGCTGCGGGCAGAACACCGCCACAACTCAGAACACGACAACTCGGGGGTCACGGTGGTTGGGTGGTCTAAAATTACAAAAAAGAGCTATTCGTATAATGACACATGACAAAATGTCAGCTCACTGTAAACAAAAATTCAGAAAACTTAAAATCTTAACAGTCATAAACGAGTATATACTAAGAATACTCTTATTCGTACATAAGGAGAAACGCTATTTACAAAAAAATCTAGATATTCATTTATACGACACAAGAAACTCCAATAAATTGAGGATAACAGGTCATAATACCAGTCAGTATGAAAAGGGCACAAATTACATAGGCATAAAAATATTAAAAATTTACAACTTATTTCCACAAAATGTCACAAATATAACCGATTTACCTATATTCAAAAGAACAATCAAACAAGTTCTGTTAGAACATCCTTCCTAATCTCTGATAGAATTTTTTGACCTAATAACAGATAAGAAAACTAAACTCTGGTAAATTTTATTTAAATACATCACAAAACGAGGAGAAAAATTTTGAGTTTTGTAAACTAACTTTTCACACTGAGCTTTAGACTTCATTTTATACAATTTCTTATGTACCCATGTTACTTTTTTTTTAATCTCTCTTTCTTACTTTTGAAATGTAAAAGTACTCTGTAATATTTAGTTTTTGTGGTTGTACAGTTTGTTTGTATATATGTATATATTTGTATTAATTGACTCCCGGAGTCCTTACCTCCATATGGGATCAACAGAACAAAAATTGAATAAATAAATAAATAAAAACCATCGCTTCTCACCGAGGAGCTCTGGGTTCCGTTCCCCTGAACTGGACTTCTCTTGGGAATAGTGGCCGTGTGTTGCAGTTGAGCCAGCGAATTTTCTCTTGATACTCCTGTTTCCCCCCAATATGCATTACTTCACTGCTCTATTCACATTGCTTTATTCCTCGTCATTTTTAATAACCCCAATGTCGAGACTTTGAACCATTGGTTCTCAAAAAATGTGCCCAGAATATTTCCGAGTGTGACCTGTGGTAACCCATATTAATGTGTGTCCAGATATTGGGGATGTGCGAGTACCCGATATTTTCGGGTACGGTTCGAATCCACAATTACCCGAACCCGGAATCGTTGTGCGTACATGGATTCGAACAGTATTACGAATATTCACAAAAGTTATAAATTAATTTAATACAGCTCAAAAATACTAGCAGTGAAAAATAAAATTAGGCTACTATTACGTATTTATAATATGATGTATCAAAGAAAGATATGTAAATTAAATAATTAACACAAGGACATCAAAAGAATTTCAAGATTTCGAGAGCTTAAACTATAATTACGAAATTCGTCGTATAGCAAACTATAAACTAAAAACAATTACTTACATACCAACAAGAAAAAAAGTCTTAGCTATTTATTGGAGAAAAAATGGTTTCATTTGCTGAAACGTTTATAAAACTGAGATTTCCCTGTGGCATGCAGTTTATTATGATTGAGTTGGAGAATCGAATATGTTTTGGTTTTCATATTTTAAAGTGTTTATTATTAATTAAGTTTACATATTTATAAACATTATAAACATTTCAATCTCAGTGTAATAAATAATTGCCAGTAGTTACAGTTAGAAAAAAGAGAATGCACATTATTTTTAAATTAATCAGTTATTTTTAATTATTCTGTACTTAATATTCGGAATCGGATTCATATCTCAAATATTGCCAGGGATTCGAATCGGATTTGAACCGAACTGAAAATCAAGGATTCGCACATCCCTACCAGATAAAAAATTAAATATAGTTACTATACTATACCATTTCATTATGGAAGTACCACTCTTATTAATAAATTATTATGATGTGTTATTTGAATGAACAACTCAAAGATTTTGCTCGAACAGTGATTTATTTCAGTAAGGCAGTGTGGTCACTCTTTACTGTTTGTAAACAAGCCTTGAGTTAACCATCAGTATATACATATATTTATAATATTTGACTTAATTACTGTAACATATTTCTTTGATTTGTAGGATTTTCAATGTGCCCGTCTTCCAAAAGTTTGAGAAACTGCTTAACACACTCACTCATTCATTCAGACATGACACCAACTCCTTGTGTCTTTAATTTGATAATTATCTGAAATAAATTTTTGCATTATTAAATTTTTTTTCATTTCGATTCATACCATAGGTACCTCCATGTGTACTTATTAGCAATATAAACATTTATAAAATTATCATTTCAACAGCAGTACAGTTAATAATACTACTAATAAACCAAACCAAACAGATTTTCGAAACATGATCTTTAAAATAAAGTAATTAAGCACATGAAAAATGAAACTGAAACTTGGCTTCACAAACATTAGGTACCTACATAAATTTTTAACATCCACCAATTTTGATGTAGGCACGTAATTAAATTACTTCTATCAAGGAAAATATAAAGTCATACTTGCTGAAATAAGAGAATAAAGTCCCTACATGACCAAAATTAACAAAAGGCTTCTTCTTTGAAATCATTGTTTCATTTTCTTCGTTCCAATAAACTACCCAGAAATGATAGGAAACTTTATTAAAATAAAAAATTATTTTAAATTAAATGAACTACCTTTCTAAATGTATGATTTAATTAAAAAAAGGTATTTGTTAATGTCAATTATGGGGCTGTGACACTATAGATCTTTAGGCCAATAAGGAAGAGGAGAGGTCTAGAAGGACTAACCATGGTACCAACCAATGTAAAAAATTTAATTTTTTCCAACAAAAAGTTTATACGATTATAAAAATTCAGGAGTTTTAAGGAGTCGTTTAAGAATTATAATAACTTTACATGTACACTGACATCGTCCGGGCCTGCGGCCCCTTTTGAGTCCGATATGCCACCGCCCAAACACCACCACCCTCCATTCAAACCTCCCGCTTACGCGTGCGTGTGTGTGTGTGTGTTGGTCGCCGGGCAAGAGGGCGCCGTAGAACCAGTGCGCCGCACCCCTAAATATAATTAAATGCATCTTTGTAAATTGTTTTTATTGTTTCCCGAGTGTGACGTGACGACAGATCGGCCGGGAGGGTATTATGTACTTTTGTTTAGAGTTGATGTATTTAAATATAAGGACGTTTCCTGACATTCACGAAGCACATCGAAGGAAACCGAAGCCAGACACTATTTAAATATATTCCTTAATACTTGTAATTTTTATTATCATTTTTTAATATTCAGGAAATGTCACGTAAATTTTTAAGAACATTTTTCATGTTACTTTAGTTCCCCGTGGCACAGAATCGAAAATACCATTAACAGCAATTGTTTCAGCGGGAGGACGCCATTGTGGATCCTTGTAGCTGAGAGCTCCCCCCAGTCTTCCGCCATCAACGACCAAGAGCAGATGCTTCAGCACTCCGGGGACCTCACCGCTTGTTCATCTCTGCATAGTAATTATGTTCGCCTTTAATTCTCTTTAAATCTTTTTCGTTTAGTCCTCGGAGCTTCTCTCGGTCGGGGGACTGTTTTAATAATTACATTGTGACCATTACCCGTCTTTTTTCCTAAGCATTATACGTAATTCGATGTGTGACCACGTGGTTGGTCAGTTCACTTAAACCGATTCGTACCGCGGGCGTTTGTTACAGTTTCAATTGTGTGCATGTGTAATTGAAGCTGGCCAAATAAATAAGGGCGTATAAATTTGAATGTCTATTCTTTTTTTTTTAATATGTGTGACCATCTCGAGTGTGATAGCGTGTGGGACGCCTAAGAGCCCACGGCGTAGGTGATAGCGTGCCCGACGCTGAGAGCGGGCAGGTATTAGTACTAGGCTGGCTTCAGGGAGAAATTAAAATCATGTCTCACATGGGCGACGTCACGACCCTGGTGAAGAGTCTCTCATAGGTCCGTGCCCGTTGCATGGTGGCGCCCTTAAATTCCGAGCATTCAACGAAAACCCCCGCTTTATTAAAGATCAGAGGCCACGGCCTGTATCAACACAAATATTAATAAATTTATCTTTACCTTAAAATTCAACATAAAAAGTTATCAGAAAATTAAACATACATAAAACCTCTGCTTTACCACTGAAAAAAAAAAAAAAAAAAAGATGCAGACATAAAGAGAATTTTATGTGCTATGCATACAACATTTGTAAATTGCATGTGCGAAACATTAATTGCTCCAGAACCCAATTCAAAAGAATAAAAAAATTCACACATAATGTATTTTATGTGAAAAATAAAATGTTTATTATCAATTTTAGAACATTAAAAAGCTTAATTAAATCAAATCAAGAAATTTTTAAGGATATAAAGGTGGTTTCCAAAACCAGCGGTTGATATAGCACACAGTTTCTTCAACCAACTGAAATTTATGTTTAAATGAAGTTGAATCAGCTTTCCAATTGTTGAGGCCAAAGGGTCATAACCATATTTAAAAAAAAGTGTAAAACGTAGTCAAATCTTAGTTTTTGGTCCCCAGTATCTAGTTGTGAAGCACAGAGGAGTTTCAGAGCTATCAGGCAACTCAAAAATGATCTGATAGCTTCAAGGACTTGATTAAAGTTAAACCATGTATTCCTTTGATGTTACGTACATTTTTAGCAATTTTATTTTAACTAAATGATGAAAAAACTTATTTTCAATAGTTAGTTACAATTTGTTTTCCCCTTCTACTAAGTAAGCCTACATTAGTTCCAAGTTATCCATAGCCTTTCCTCTTAATAACTATGTCATTATTATCATCTTAAATTTATATTAATTTTTTATAGGCATATATGTAAATTTACTGACATCTTTAATCCCAGACATTAGATTGAAATAAAAATACTACATAAAGTGTAAGTAAAATGCTTGTTCAAATGTGGAGATTCTAAAAGATTCTTTTATAATATAGGCAACAACTTAAGATTCAACCTCAAAAACCACTGAGACTGTAATTTTATTTAGTAATTTTCCAGAAAACATAGCTCGTACCTCTACCTACTAGTATTTTGGTACTGACGCTATAATCCTAACCATAAATTAAATTTACTGGTTAAATAAACTCACATGGGTCAAGTTTACATCTTGATACCAGGTATCACTAATGTTTATTATGTGGTGAAAAAAAAGTAGGGGAAACACATGATGTCATGGAAGTTGGCCAATGAAAAGTAAAATGGTTCAAGTAATATAAACGTTTCTTATGTTGGTATCAACCGAAGACAGAATAATTATGTTTGCTTGTGATATTCCAGTTAATTTTGGTTCAGTACTCGCCAATAATATCTAACATCTTCCCGCTGTAACAAATAAACACATGTTTTCATGTTGCAAATACACTTATAATACAAAAATCAGACAAAAAAATTTTACGTACAAATCTTTAAAATAAAGCAGTGTGTGATAAATATATGCATATTATGTTTTCAACTACATTTCTGGACGTGAATCACACGTGGTTTCCACACCCGTCGCTAGAATTTTCTGCCGGAGCATCTACGTGGACTATAGAATCATTTGATTTGCAGACCAAAATTTTAAACTATATAATAAACGACCCCAATTTATACGAAAAAGACTTGAAAAATACTAAACCTTGGCTGATAACATTACAAAGGCAGATGATACAGAACATATGTGGTAGGTAATGAATGAAGTAGTCACAAGACAAACAAAAAGTTTGTGTTTTGTTATTTTGAAATAATTTGACAGTATACAATGTAGAGATATATTGTGTGGTTGTGTAGTAACAAGGAAAGTGACAGTATTTTTTGTTAGGTACTGAATAAATTTAATGGTGGAAAGGCACGAAACAATTGTGCCATAAATATAATGTAAGAGTTTTATATTAATAGTAAATGATCATGGACATAAAGCCAAGAAAGGTAGGAGGTTTTTCCCCCTTGTTTTTAAAGGTTTTAGTGATTTTGTAACAGGGTTTTGTGTGCATTTTGTTTGCTGTTGGGACAAGAGAGGTGTTGTGTGTGTTTAATTCGTAATGTTATGTTAAATATTTGTTTTCTTATGTTAGGTGAATAGTAATATAATTAAATAAGTTTAAAGTTTTGTTTACCTAGGTGAGGTTGGTTTTGTGCTCACTGAAGAAATAGAAACCGAGCGAAAGATATGGAGAGGTCAGTTCAGCTATATTAAAAATATAGCTACATAAAAAAATTATGACATGGCAGGGATATTGATGACGTTGCCAACAAAGCAATGCTGAAGTAATTACGACCTGTACATTCCTACAGTACAAGCATGTAATAGGGTGTTTTGGACAGCGAAGATTAATATGCTTGTTTATCAAAATGCAGTTGAGGAATTACATAAGTTACGGAATATATTTTCAGTAATGTATTATTTACTAGAATAGGTACAAGTATATTTTAGGATACCTTATAAGTTTAAATCATAGTAAGAATAATAAACCATGAAATTGTTTAAAAATTTTTATTTCAAAATATACTAAATCAGATGGGATGGTTGTATAGAATACAATACTGTAGATATATGAATGGTACAAATTGTGTTCTATACTAGAATAGGTTGGCTGTATAATACTTTATGATACCTGGAATGTTAAAATCATGTTTGAAAATGCATGATTAAATTATAAAAAGTGGTATCTCCAAATATACTCAGAATTGTGGTATAGGCCTATAATGTGATACTGTGGGAAATATATACCTATTTGGTATTATGTTCTATACTAGAATAGTTAGGATTGCAATACATAATGCGAATCCCAAAGGTTAGTTTCATGAAGAAATATAGTTTGTACAAAACAAACATGTGAAGATTCCCCGTCCAAAACCTCCAAATTCCCGTGCTTGTATCAAAACAATGTAGGGGTGGTAATGACATCATCTATACCATGTTTATGACATAAATATTATAGTATCACATTGTAAACTATTCCCACTTACATTTATTAGCCATTAGTAAATAGTCACATCAAAATAAATTTCTAAAGCTGATTAAAAAATTTGATAAATATCTTAGGTCACAGCTTTTCCGCTAAGTAAAATTAAAATTACGAAAATACCATCTTCCAACACTAGAGATGTTCCTGTATTTACCCTGAAAACAGTATTGATAATTAAGAAACAGTTTATGAGAAATCACACTTTCATCTTGCATAACAATACCTGTACATGGACGGTGCTGCTGCCATTTATTATTTACCCATATATATTTATGTTTATATTTTCTGTTTGTTGGTTGTTTATCAATATGTCTTTCAATTGAGAAAGTATTTTTTTTTTTAAATTTATTTAAAGTAGTGTTTTTGGTAATACTTGGACAGTGCTGCTTTTAAGAATGGAAAGGAAAAAAAAAATGGAAAACATGGTTTTCACACACTATACATGTCCCTAAATTTACCCTCAAGAGATGGTTTCTTAATTCTTACTGGTTCGTGAAAAATAACAGTTTAAAGCCAGTCATTGTTTACCCACGATTGTGTATCTGTTTAGCACAACTGTAGCCAACTATGCAGAATAAAAAAACCTGCTAATTCTTTTGTTTTATGTATTGAAGTTTATCCCTGGATCCTGAGGGCTTGATCCTGTGGTACATGATGCTTGCTGTTTTAATTCGAAAGATCCTGATGGCATGATCCTGTGGGCTTGATACTGTCGTACATGAAGCTTGTTGTTTTAGTTCAGTATGTCGAAAGTTCCTGATAGCATGATCCTGATGTCTTGATCTTGTGGTACATGATTTTTTTCAACCTACAATCATAATTCTATCTTATTTTGCAATTTCTTTCATGTGCAGGATCTTCCAATGTACTGAAATAAAACAGCAAGCATCATGTACCACATGATCAAGCCAACATGATCATGCCATCAGGATCTTTCGACGTTCTGAATTAAAACAGTAAGCATCATGTATGAGAGGATCAAGCCAAAAGGATCATGCCATCAGGTTCAAGCCTTCAGGATCCAGGGATAAACTTGGATACATGAAACACCAGCCATATCAAACCAGAATATACGACGGCTGTAATCAAAAATTCCCCACTTCAGTGTACAGCACATTTTTTTTATACAGAAAATGAAGATGTTAACAATTCTAATAAAATTTTTTGCCTCCCTTTAGACTCATCCATGGTAAATATGTAGTTGGGCGGTATTTGCGGAAAAAAATGTTAAAAATCCGAAAATACTTTTATTCTATGCTCTTTAACTTCCTCTTTTCAATAAAAGTGGCGGAGGTAAGGAATTCCAAATACTTTAGGAGATATCGAATTTTTAAATTTCATCATATGTAGTTGAGCGGTATTTGCGAAAAAAAAATGTTAAAAATCCGAAAATACCTTTATTACTTAGATGCTCTTCAACTTCCTCTTTTCATTAAAAGCGGCGGAGATAAGAAATTCCAAATACTTTAGGAGATATCGAATTTTTAAATTTCATCACAATTATACCAGTGCATTCATGTGGCTTTCACTATTTTTTTCTTGTTTACGAGTATCTATTTTTTTATTGGATAATGATGTCACGTGATTGTTCGTGATAGGCCAGAATTCAAATTAACCAATACGTGATTATTTACTTCATTTATTGTTTAAAACGGTGTTTAATTACCGCCTCCAACTTAGGAGAGTTTTTAACGTTTCTAATTTTAAAGTCTTATTTGTTATTGTTGCGCAAGTAATAAGTAACAAAAAATTTTTACGTGAGTTGTTACTGTTCATCCTATGTCCCGGTTTGTTAGGTCAGGTCAGTTACATTATAAATACTTTAAAACTAAAGAACCATTGAAATTAATTCATATTATTTTTAATGTACGCTTAGTTTCAAAGTATTTATAATGTAACTGACCTGACCTAATCGACCATTTTCAATAATTAGGCATTCACATGGCAATAAAAAAAATGGCCACGGTCGATTGATTACACAGGTCTTGTATAGCAAAATAAGAACGGCGATATCTCCTAAAGTATTTGGAATTTCTTATCTCCGCTGCTTTTAATGAAAAGAGGAAGTTGAAGAGCATCTAATAAAGGTATTTTCGGATATTTAACATTTTTTTTCGCAAATACCGCTCAACTACATATTTATCTCATCCATTATTTTATTTCTACTTTGCAGAAAAGCAGCGACGTAACATAATACGCAAAAATTCTGCATCTTACTTTTCGGTATGTTTCAACATCCTCTTCACAACTAATAACACGAATAAATTTATCAACTATGTCTTCATCATCTTCTTCAGTCTTTACAACACTTGGAACCCATTGTACTTTATTATCAACAAGAACAGGCCATCTAAGCTCGCATTTATGCTCATTTTTATTATCATGAGAATTTTCTCTACTGTAAATTTGTTTTTGATTGCCTGACAAGTTTTTATCAGGAATTTGCCATTGTATATTATTCTTCAGAGTGCTTGCTAATGTGCTTGTTATTTGAGAAGTATGTGCCTTAAAACTGTCAAAGTTTTCTGATAAACGAATAGTTTGTGCTCTGATTGTCTCAAAGTTTATTGACTCAGACACTTTAGCAGAGTGATTTTTAATATTTGCAAACATGTCCTCAAACATAGTTAAGTTTCCACAAGCAACGAATAAAAAAACACCAATAAAACAACACTTAAGATACTGCTGTCTAACGAAAATATCACAGCACTTTATTCCCAAGTTATAACCGCAAAACCACAACGGTACAGTTTATTTGTTGGTTATGTTGACATTAAATTCGTTTACAATCTAACTATCGATGTGCTGTTGTTTTATCCAAAGAATCGTCCGTTACTCACACAATAGGTTTGTTTGACTCGAGGTCTCTCGTGTTCCTTGGGAGTTGAAAGAGTTGGGAGCAAGTTGACCTGAGGGCAAAAAGAGTCGGTAACTTTTAATACACGAAGAAAACGCTATTTGTTGTTAAACAATGATGGCGGAAAATATAGCAGACGAGAAATTTGTTTGGAAATGAAGATTCATATGAAGATGAAGTTGTTATTGATTTACCATATATTGGACTACAAATTATGAGAGAGCTTGATGAAGGTAAAAATATATAAATATTGCTTTTTCACTTTAAACCGCTTGTGGTATGCATAAGCTAACCTGTACTAGGAAACGATTGCAAATCTTGTGATTTTTAAATAAAGGACGCCAAATAAGTTATATTGAAATGTTTTTCCGCTTCAATGTCGTCATCTAATTAAAATATTACCGTCATCACCAAATGTAGCTTTATAACGTATTGACTCCGTCAAAGTCGTGCCAAAACAACCAGCAGACGACTTGCCCTCGCAACTCTTCCTCGAGAGGAGGAGCATCGAGAGTATTACCTGAGTGACCTGAGAGCAACTTGCCCCCGCGAGTAAAACGACCATCGCCATACTGCTTCCGGAAAAGGGCGCCTCGAAGTTGACAGGTCAAAAAGAGACCTCGAGTCAAACAAACCTAATGTAAACACTCCCACTTTCTTTCTGTGACTTAAATTCGTCCACGGTTTTTTAAGCACTCTTCAAATATGTTACTATGTTATATCTAATACAATATTTATTTACTTCCATACACTGAAAATACACAAGAATGCTGTCATGTTATGTGACGAATTTTTGTATTTGTATTAATCGTCTGCAATTTGAAGTGCCTTCGGTTAGGAATCGATGCGGATCGATCACTTGTTCAATAAAACATTTTTTCTATGGTTAAATAGTTTATGTACCTACCTACCTACCTGAAATACCAGACATATTGCTACGATTGAACCTATAATTTCAAAATGTTCAGCTCGTAACCTAGAATTTGTACACAAATTATAATCAGAAATATTTAACTTTACTATATAAATATTGCTTCCTTAAATACTTATTTTATATATTACAAGCCTCCAAAAATTGGATGTACATGAATTGTAAATACATCTTAGAGACTATATTTGATTTACTACATTACTGCCATCAACCGGCCTCTGTAGAAGGCCCGGAAAGTACCTTACGGGCGCTATGGGCGTCGCGGTGCTGCTGTTGATTGGGGGGGGGGGGGAGGAGGCGCCAGGCTAGTGAGACACTAGGCCGTTGGTGATGGGTCGTGGGTACTCTGCCCCTGCGTGCCCCACCAGGTACGCGGCTTGAAATCTATCCTGAACTTCCCTACTTGGTTGTGAGGCCGCTCGGCAGTGTGGAGGATGGAATGGTGCGAAATAATCGTAAGCGACACCGTTTATGTTAATTTGCGTTTAATTCACGGACTTCTCCGGTGTTACGCATGGGTACGTGGTACTCCCTATACATACACTACATGGTGGCAGAACCGCTACAAAAACTATGCGAATGCGCTATGCAAGGTCTGAGCCATTGTACAGTTACATTAACACACGCTGATTACAGAACAAAACACGACACTAACATAGCACTGTGAATTTGCCGCGGCAGTCTCACAGGGGCGCGGTTACTAGTGCTCTGGAGACGGCCAGCACCGAAAGTTAATTGTCTTAGGGGGGCTCTGTGAGCGTGATCCTAAATTATACTTTACACTTACTTGAGGTTGCAGCCGGCAGGCGTATGGCGGCGATCTTAGCGAAAGCGAGTTGGCTGGCCAGTGCAGTAAATTGTGTGGTCCGCGATGCGGTGCGGAACCACTAAGGAAAATGGTCAAGATAAGCCCGGGTCCGCGAAATACACGCCGAGTCGACATGAGCAGCAATGAAGTAGAAAGGTTTGGATATTAAATCGAGTACAGAGTGAATGGTCGGTGGAACAAAATTGAAGGCTGCTCACAGACACACGTCTTGACCCGGCGTGGAGTGGTTAGAGACTGCCAAACATGGCCGCCTCGCAAGGGAGGGAAACTTTCACCTCCTTTGTGAGTCGGCACCAAAAACTTACATTAACTTAATTTGCTCTAGTAAAGGTAAGCTAAAAACACGTTCCAGGTGCCCAATTAAAAGGTAGGACCTGGTAATTGGGTGCTTAAGGCTTAACAATTGTTTTAGAGTATTTAATTATTTGAATTATGGCATCAAGTTGGTGACTGTAAATTTATTAACATATTGTCTCCCTGTGAACTGTATTAGTGGGATTTCTTCTAATCCGACTTGATCATTGTCACAGGCACTTTAATTAAGGCCAGTGGCCGCGATGACTGTTAATGAGGTTCGTTGTCTGCTCCATGCATGCGGTGCTCGCACGGAGTGGCTATGACACACTTGTTTAATGCCTGTGAATTAATAACTGTGTCTTAGTGTCTTGTCCCTTAATTGTTTTATGGGGTTGAGCCCCCGGGGTTTCGTGCCCTTAAGTTTATTTGAGTCTAGTGGAGTCTAGCGCTCGCCTGACTCATTCCGGCTGGGTTAGGGGTGCGCTCCGAAAACGGGATCTTGTACTAGCGGTGCGGAGCACGGGCTTAGAGGCCATGGTCGAGCCGACGTCATTACGTATAAACTACAATTTATATACTAGCAAAAACAAAATAAAAAAATTTAAATCATAAAACAAAGTAGGTATCCCACATGCAAATTTTTTTAAAATATCTTCTCGGTTCTTTACTTCATGATGCTAATAATTTGGTTTTTACACTCCTTTCAAACTATATCATAATCTGTATTTCCGGAGAAAACTTTATTTCGCGCCAACATATTTTACTGTGCTATGATTAATGATTTATTCCCTTATTCTCAAGAAAAAATATAAAATATAATCTCTCGAAAATTCTTTAGTCTACCTGTTGGTAAGCATAATACAAATAATTAAATAAATAAATATGATTCTCACATGACCTGGAAAAAACTCCTACATTACAAGAAATAATTGACTATAAATTTCAAAAACCATTCCACTATAAACCTATACATAGTCATATTTTAAGTACACGACTAATTTTTAATTGTGAATTTTCAATCGTAAACCCGCCTTAATATATACATATGAATATTTTGTACAAAAGATGATCTCCTTTTCTAGAAACATCTGCGACATAAAAGTTAGACTTTCGCTTCAACAACTTCCAATAAGGAGGTTGATGAGTCGAAGCCCTGTTATCCAATATGTTTGCCAAACAATGTCGCAAGGCTATGACGTCACTGAAAACGTCACTAGCGCAGTCATGTTTGTTTGACAAGTTGGATGAAGGGTTTACATAAAATATTTTACATATAGTACAGGTTCTAAAATATGTTGGTGTTTGACAGAACCAGTCAATTATAATTGTGCCCGGAGAAAACAGAAATGATTTCGTTTCTGTCAAAACGAATCTTTAAAATGGCGAAGCACACATTGGTGAATAAAGAGTTTATAAAATTGAAATAATTAAAATATTGTTAGTGTGGATATTACATGAAAAATAATTTGATGTAAAAAGCAAAAATGTACATCTGTAAGTTTTCCAAAATCACATATTTTATTTTGTAATGGGAATTAATGTATATTAACATTTTAGATGTTTTGAAAGTTAGTAAACAAAAAACAAATATATTAAGAAGTTTAAAACATTCCGGAAAAAATACATTCTCCTGGCTCTGTCCTGGAGAAATTGACCAAAATAATTATGAAGTTATGAAGTAAGACTTAACATTTACACTCATAGTTTTTTTTACATAAAGCAAGGATATAATTCGACTTTAAATTTCATACAGAGCAATAAATTTTACAAATAATCTGTACCCATTGCTTTTATTTAAACAATGTGTTCTAGTTTTTACATTGTAGATAAAACAGAAGAGTATTTTGAAAAAACAACAGGCTAGATACCTATAAATCTTTTTTATATGCTTTAAGATTTTTATGTAACTATAAAAATTTGACACTGTTATTCTGTTCGCAGATGTAGCCTTTTAAGTGCGTGTATGTTGCAAGAAGTGTGAACGAAAACTGGCAAGTACAAAAAAAAAATGTTGTTGGCTTATCTTGTTTTTTTTTTTTTTTTTTGCTGGCATGTGAAATAGTTTATTCCAAAGAAATTGGAAGAGTCCAGATGAAAAATGTGTAAACGAAAGTGAAGCAGAACAAGCCGAACCATTGCCAGGCAAAATGCGGGCAATTTATCTTCCCAAAATGGCGAGAATGATTTTCATCCAATACACTTTCTTTTGGACAAAAACAAGAAAAACTTATGATTTCAATAAGGCGTAGACAGCTGTGTCCCGTTCAACTCTTGGCTTCATCAAGGGGGTCAATAAATTGACTTTATACTTCCCTGTGCTTTATTCACTGTTTGGCATGCGATTTACATTTAACTGTATCGACGGGTTGTGATCATTGACTAAATAAAGCATGGGTATAGACCACGCGCGTAAAATACACAATAGGAAATTTATGGCTCCGACATCGTACTGCTTATTTGTCACCAGAACAGTCAAAAACTTGTGTCATGGCG
Organism: Bacillus rossius redtenbacheri; assembly: GCF_032445375.1. Taxonomy (NCBI): domain Eukaryota; kingdom Metazoa; phylum Arthropoda; class Insecta; order Phasmatodea; family Bacillidae; genus Bacillus; species Bacillus rossius. Next base: position 30,658,969 of record NC_086338.1, on the reverse strand, counting down.
AACGCAGCTGGCATGTTGTTAGGTTATTAAATCCTTTATCAAGCTGCTCGTTTTTTTTAAATACTAATTCACAATGACTTTCAGGCACATAAAAATTTTGTTCCACTTCAAAACACAACTTTACATCGAATAATTTGAACGAAAGCGCTTGTGCCATTTGTAAACATACACATGTATCATTCTGTACTTTGGCGAATTTTGACAGTATTTTATATTTTGTATAGAAATATTACCTGTTACATACACGTATTCACAAACGACCGTGTTCATGACACAGCCACATATCTTTTTTTTTTTTGACGTGACAACGTCTAATAAATCGATGAACACCGGCTGCACGCACGAAAAAGGATGACTCATTGTCCCGTTACGCACATTGTCCCGTTAAGCTGTGTCCCGTTACGCTCATTGTACGCTTGCGCCGCGTCTATCTCTCTTCCACTCGATTGGAACAACCATCGATTTGACTTTTTCGAGGCACATTAAACTTGAAACACTCCCATTCGTTTCCTACTTTTCCTATCATCGTCCTAACCTTAACAGAATAACACAGATTGGAAGAAGTTAAATAGCAAACACGTATAAAAGTTATAGTTAAAATAATCTCTTCGTTAAAGTAATAAACATATTTGAATTAATGAGTGCAAATATAAGTAAATTAATCAATAAAATTGTAGATTTCATTTCACTCCTCCTTTGTATCCATACAAAATAGTGATAATTCAATAAAAATGATTCAATTTTATTCATATAAGTATGCAATCATTTCATCAATGTTTTGTTATGACGTTGTCACGTTAAACTATAGTCCGTAAACCGACTTTACAGACAACCAATTTTTTTTTTTTTTTTTTTAGTTGTGTTGGCACTCACGAGTTCTCCCAGCGAGTCGAGCGTCTCGTGCGAGTCGTAGGTGAGCGTGTAGAGGTCCAGCACGAAGCGCGAGTCCTTCTTGTAGTGGCGCCGCGTCGGCGACCTCGGGTCTCGTGCCATCTTCCGTCGTCGGCCATCGGCGAACACCCTCCGCGCGAACTCTTGGTTTGAAACCTCGCTTAACATTCACCAGCTTTCGCTACTGACCAAAAAAAAAAAACCTGTCTTCTTCGCTATAATATTTAGGATAAAACACTCTTAAAACGTTTCCTTTTCCTCTTGGACGTATAGGCCTACATCAGGACGACTGATCTTCGTTTTTCACCACTAATCTCGCAGTGATCTCCGCTGATCTACCAGTCAGTAACTGGCCGTTAACAGAAATATAATTTGCTGACACTTAACAGTACGTATTTAATTCACGTATTCAGCTACACAGTAGTTTAGCCTAAAAAATATATATATATATATTATTAGTATAGACTTCTTTCTTAATATAATCTTATAAAAAATAAGTCACTCGGTTTCACTCTCACGACAAAAAAAAAGAGAGAAAAGAATCATTACGTGCACGATGGCGGTATCTTGAAGACTGCCAGTTAAGTAACTCCTGGTCTCGTGGGTTTGTCCTTCTTCCCGCAGGCAGAAGACCGGATGCGCGTCATCGACATCCGCTTCTCTTGCTTCCGGCGTTGCCACTTCCGCACGGAGCAAGGTCTCCACGTGGTTGTTGATTCCCACGTTACATTGTTCTCCGGCCCTTCTGTTTTCCCACTCGGTGGGGAAGCGAGGAAAACCAGACTTTGGGTATTTACTGCACGAACACCACCTCTGCAGGAAAGCCATTAAGGTGGGTTTACGATTGAAAATTAAGAATTAAGACTTAAGACTTAGTCGTGTACTTACCATACGACTCTATGTAAACTAGTGGAATGGTTTATGATTGTCGTGTGTGAATTTTGACGGGTCGTGTGCGAACCATATGATGACTTAAGACTTAACAGAAATGGTTATATTTTATATTTTTCGTTAAGACTTAAGGGAAGCGACCTATCACACAAACCGGAACCTTTCAACCGGAAGTTTATGTCTTATTATTGGACCAAGCGAGGCAGTATTTTGGGTTAGAATTCGTATATTTGTCATTTGTAATCATCATCCATTTCGAAAAATAGATATCCCATTTGTCAATAACCTATTTCAAACCTGCTTCTCCGTTTCGAACAATGGCCGACCATGTGTTTTGTGCTGTGATTGGTTAGAATTAACGACTTCTATTTCAATCATAAACTGGAAAATGTAGTTTTGACTTAATCGTGTGCTCGACGTTAAGTTATAATTCTTAAGGAAATCAATCGTAAACCCAGCTTTACGCAGCCGAGGTAAGCTCACCGCGACCACGTCACAAGGATACTGATGCTGGAATCACAATAACGCGACAGGCACGTCGCGATGGGAAGCGAAAAATATAATTTACTAGCCAATCGCGTTCGACACATCTGTGACGTCAGTGCAACATATTTTTTTCCCCGACATCTCCTGAAATAAACGTCAGAATCGAACTGGTGCATTGTTAAAGCTTTGTTTCGTTAATTTTTTTTATATCTCTGAAATATGATTTTTTTCTTAACTGAACATATTTCTCTCAAACATGTCGTTTTAAAAAAAAAACACTGTTAAACATTGATGGCTGTCGTAAGTTTGGTGTATATGTAATGGCAGGATACAATTGACATTAAATTGTTTAGTGACGTGAAAACGTCTAATCGCTTGATACATCGATATACGGTCGGTCGAACTTTCTTGTGTGACAAATTACCGTCAGTTTTCAATCGCTAATAACTACGAGACTAATAATGGGTCAACAGTGGTTGGGCCCACAACGTGTTTTGCCTGTGACGTCGTCGTACCAATGTGAGGCGCATGCGTGAATTTTAACAATTTTATTTGTCGCTCGGGTTAAAACTTCATAGTCACCATAACGTGATACTTTGCCGTCGCATCGCGCCTTTCACTTTATATCCGTCTCGCTTTTGTAATTTTAACATTAGGCACTCAGAAGCGAAACTAAAATGGCGGCCCCTGTGATGCAGGCGTAGCTAATCGTCACCCGTCAGTTGCGGGAACGGACTTGCGTCTGATTGGTCACTTCCCACCGTGGAAGATCTCGCATTGGCTGGCCCTGACACCTCACCTGGCCAGTGGCGTGCGTTTACTAGATTTCGCCATAAACAGGGCAGAATTCATTAATGAGTGCATGGGTATTCTGCATTTTTTATGGCGGGCCAAGGGAAGAAATGGGCTTATCTAGGAGTGGCCCGAATCGAAAAAAAAGTGAGCAAGTTTCCGTAGCTAGAGAAAATTTATAACTCATCCTCACAGACTTAAATTACGCTAGTAGGAGCCTGCTGTTCTGCGCGTAGGACAGACCTGCTGTACCGCCCAGCCTGAAGAGTGCGTGAGGTAGCGATGAGATGGTACGGAGCGGCGGCGGAATGAATGGGTGGTGGGAAACGGGAGTACCCCGAGAAACCCCACAGGCCACGGCAACGTCCGCCACGTTTCCCACTTGCGAAAAATGAGGGCTTGACCCCGCCGAGAATCGAGCCCAGGTGCCCTTGATGGGAGGCATTTGTTCTAACCACTTAACCATCGCGCCTCCCTCAAAATAAATTATTCAACAAATTAATTTTTTAATATTTAGAAAAAAAAAGTTTTTCATTTTCTATTATTGTTTCTATTACTGTATGTCACATACACGATCATCCCCCATGGAAAGATGTTGGATTCGGGAAATTTGCTCACAAACACCCCCCCTTCCCCTTTTCTAGTGGATTTTGAAACGAAACGGAATGAAAATGGTGGCCTCCAGTAGATGAAAACGAGATGGCTGTCATGACGTCATACTGGCTGACGTAACAACTGCTTCGGAATTAGTGGTGGGAGGTCAGTCTGCCGGTAGTTTCCGCGGAGGAAGGATCCATTACCTTTCTAATCGAATTACCTCACCGGATTTGAACTCACTACCTTTTAATAAATTTTATAGTTAAACATTTTATTATTTAAATTTTTTATGAATTTTAAAATTTTTCCCATTAAAATCAGATAAAAATGACGGAATTTTTAAGATGCGGGAATGTTCAAAATGGCGGAAGTTCTTTATACTACAATTTTATTAACAACTTTTTTTTGTAAATTAAAATTTTTTCCCACAGTTCTAAGTCAAAAATTACGGATATTCAATACGGCGGAAAATTTTCAAGATGGTGGAAGTTTTTTTATATTAACATTTTATTAATTAAATGTTTCGTAAATTTAAAAAAAATCCTAAAATTCTAGCATCAAAATTATGGATTTTCAATATGGCGAACGTAACGAAACATGCAACACTAGAGAGTGGGATATTAGATGGTGGAAAACTCTAGAACTAAAAATAGTGGTTAACAAAGGCTGAATAATCAAGAAACAAATATGGCGGATCCAAAATGGCCGCCGGGGTAAAGGTCAAGGTCAAAGTCATCCAATATGGCCGCCGTGACGTCAAAATCCAAGATGGCGGACACAATCTACAATCTATGCACCGGCACCAGCGCTCCGAGCCCCTACATACTACTCGTCCTGACTATCACAAGCACTTCTTTAGGCGATTGTAGACCCTCACTTTTGAAGTAATTAGTAAATAACCTGAAGTAACGTCACAGATTCTCCCCCACGCCAATTTACGAGAAAGTCACCGGAAATAACATCTCCAACGCTACAAATTACTGTGCACTGCGATAGCAGTGGCATAGATAACGTAATTACGGTAGGTAATTAAGGTTGTTCTGCAAATGAACGGTAATGAGTAAGTAGGTCTAACAGGGTACCAACTTAAGAGAACGCTTTTAGAATATACCGTACAGTAAAAAGTCATTTGTAACATTTACAAAAGTAGCCGCACTGAAAAATTTTTTCTTACTGATTTGGGTCATCGAAAAGGGAAACCTCAACACTATGACCCAGCAACGATAGCCGAGGCTACACTCATTGTCGCAATTGGAATACTAGGAAAAGTTATTTGATGCCTATTGAGCAGTCCCTATATTTTACATTCCTGTCAATGAAAAAAAATAATAGGGCTATTTCCTAGAGACGAAGCTCGTACTAAAAAATAAATTAAAAAAAAAAAAAGGTATTTTGTAATACTACTTGTCCCGAAAAAGCCATAATGTAATTTAAATGTTGCTAACCTAAACTAACCAATTGATTCACACCATTTAAATATTTTAAATTAAGTTAACCTAACCAATCCGTTCTGAAGATTTAACTGTATTTTATACTTAGGTAACTAATCTAACCAAACGAACCGTTCAAACATATTTAAAGTATTTTTAATGAAGCTAACTTAACCTTAACAACAGTTCAAACGGTAAATTACCGGTAAAAGTTTTGATACATGGAACTAGAGAATCATAAAATATAATGCGAGGAACTAAAAAAAATTTTATCTTTAGAATTTTATTCTATATATTCACAAGAGCAGCTAATCCAAAACCAATTGCCATTATAAGAAGCCAACGTCCCCTGAAATGCCTACTGCGTACTGGATTGTTTGATTAGCAGGGCCAAAACCACAACGCTTAAGTTGCAAGTTGTTATCGTTTTCGACATGAAGCCCGATTGCGTGTTGTTTCGTGCGGTTTGGTCGCGAGCTACTTCCGGTTTGCCATTCTCTCTTTTTTTATATATATTCTGGCAAGCACTCATATTCCTCCTGTTAGAAATTACACCGAATTTTTTGGACTTTGCAACGAAGAATTCAGCTCAAATAAACTAAGAGTTCTTCGTAATTTCAGGTAACTGTAGGTCTTAATAGAAACAATGCCGCATTTAAACTTCCAAAATTCTGTTTTTTTCTTTCTCGTTATGAACAGGATAAACACACACGTGGAAGGGAAAAAAACTTGTTCTTGCAGTCGGTTTTAACAAGTTTTTTGAAGTTTTGCTAATACACCAAGCTTATTCTGGCGGATTCATGCTCAAAGTAAGTTAACTATGTACCAGAAAATTTACGAAGATAACGGTCATTTAACGAAGATCTCTTAGAGAATTAGTAACCAGCGTTCTTCGTAAGTTTAAGGCCACCAAGGAGCTTAAAATGCGCATTAGGCTGCAGTCGTAACAGCGCGATAAACGAGACGCATAATACCCGATGCGACAGCAAAATATCGCGTCACTATGAACATACGGTCTTTAACCCGAATGAAAAGCAAAAAATATGCGATAAACTATAGGTAACATTTTTATTGCCATCACACACGCATCAATCACACGATACTCATAAATGTTTACACGTTTTTTTTGTAGATGTGTTTGAGAGAAATATGTTTAATCGAAACCTTAATATTAAATTACAGTTATGTAACTTAGATTACAGTTCGTAGATACATCAAAAAGATTTCTCAGATTTATTTAATAAAAAAAAATTACAAAATACACGAATATCAATATTTCTACTGATGCGCCGTCAGACCATCATTAGAATACACTTGCGATGGAATTTAAAAAAAAACCTTTCTAATCGGCAAATCCGTCACACCTGCGAATTTTCTCGTAATGACGTCACGGGTGTGGTCGAACGGAATTGGTCAGAAAAATAATTTAATTCTCTTTCGCGTTCGTAGCGTCGCAGTATTGTGTCTCCAGCATCAAACACAGCCGAAATGTTGGAAAGCCATCAACCACCGATGACGCGACAGATGCGGCAGTAGACGTTTACACACTGGTTAAATGTGACTGATAAGTAGAGGCAGGCATTTTTCGCGAATAAAACTGAACGCCTGTTAGATTGCAATTAGTTATGGTTGCTCTAGCAGTTTCTTCCTTGCGATTGGCGGCTGTCAGCAAGAGACGTATTTGCCTTATTTGACCGAGCCATTCAGGGCGCGTTTGCTTCCGCACTGAAGTAGGCCTGCTGTGATTGGTGCGCTGACAGCAGACATGCACCTGAAAGAAACTCGACCAATCACGAAACACAGACGATGTTACAGTGTTTTAACTCTCAGCTAGTCTCGAAATCTTTTCGCGAAAAAGACATGCCCGTACTGATAAGCTCACCAGAGCAGGTCGGCTACTCGTCATAACCGATTTCATCAGGATTCACACAGTATGTATGCAGGGCTTGACTAGGAATGAAGTTACGCAAATTTTTATTATATATATTTTTTGTTATTAATTACAATTCCTTATCAGAAAATTATTCGCAATCACAAATTTTCAATTATTATGCACCTGAAAAAAAAAGACCCCCTATGTGCCTTTTGTGTTATAAATAAGTACAAAACATTCATGCATTATTTCGGTTCATTTGTAGGGTTTAAGTAACGTAGAAATGGAAACGAGGAAAAAAGTTTCAAAGAAAGGACGAAAATATTAATTTTATTGATAAATTTAAACTCTCTTCCTTAGATATTGGTCTCTTATTTATCTATTGATCGTGAGACTTGTCTTAAATTTGACAGTTCTTAAAACAAAACAATTTGTCCACGCATCCTTCTGCCGCGGTCGTTCTTTTTTTACACTGTTTGTAAACATCGCCATGTGTTTGTCGGTGTTTGTGAACAAACGCCTCGTGATGCTTTGTAAGTGACAGTTGGTAAGCGTGTAACCACTGGCACTACTTTGGGAACCGTCAAATCTGAGAGAATGTACACGACATAGACACTTTGATCGTGCTTCTTCCTCGTACTGTCACGCTGTAGTTTTTTATTCTGCAAATATAACAGAAATATTCATGGGACTCGAACCCGCGACCTTCTCACGACAGATCCGAACTCTTGACGCTGCGCCGACCACTGTTTTAAAATCACGGTTACGTCACAGATTTACATGTTGACCGATCCGCGACAAAAAATTGTTATTACCTAAACGGTTGGCAATATGGAGCTCCTTGCTTCAAAATAAATATACAGAGTGTCCAGAAAACAATGTCCCAGTTTCAATGGTATATTATAACAGTTTAATTTAGACTATTTTACTATTTACAACAAATCACACATCAATTTGAAGGTAAAAATAACCTAGTTTTTCTTACAAATGTTCAATATGTGCACCTTTAGTTATAAGGAACACATCCAACCCAAAGTTTATTCCTTCCTACACATTGGTTAACAATTTAGGAGTAATAGAAGCAATAGTCTCTTCAATTCTGTGTCTCAACTCTGGCAAATCATTAGGTTAGCGGCGGAACGCAGACACGATCTTTTATAAAGTCCCGAAGGAAAAAAAAATCGCATGGCGTTATGTCAGGTGAACGTGGAGGCTAGCGAAAACAGCTCTGTCTTCTCAAATTGCCTATACCATCGGTGCTTTTTTTTTAAAATTATACTTCTAATGCGACTTCCAACAAGGTTGCTTTAAACGTTTAACGCTACCATGGAGAATTATTTGCATGCAATTAAAAACTATTTTTTAATGATGCCAAAGAAGTATAACTTCTCACGCGCGTATCTAAGTACACGCACCCATTTTTTTGAAGTTATACTTCGACTTACAACAAGGTTGCGTTAAACGTTTAACGCTTCCATGGAGAATTATTTGCATGCAATTAAAAACTATTTTTTAATGATGCCGAAGAAGTATAACTTCTCACGCGCGTACCTAAGTACACGCGCCCATTTTTTTTTTTTTGCCAAACGAGGGATTAAAATGAAACTTCAAACGAAACGCACGTAGAAATAAAAAAAAAAACATTTTCACTCTTAGAAAATTGCAGAAAACAAAACGCTTTACGCTCAGGAGTTGCCATTTTGCGAAGGTGGCGCTGCAAGTGGGGAAAACAACAAAGCAGTACTCGCGCATGCGCCTATCTAAAAAAGGTTTGAGTTACTCTTTAACTGCGACCTTGAACCGACACTCTACAACTCTCACAGTCGATACTATAAAAAAAAATTACAACTGGGACATTATTTTGTGGACATATACTGTGCTGTGAATCCCGATGAAATCGGCGATGACGAGATGCCGAACGCCCGTTGTTAGTTCGCTAGCAGCGTGGGCCTCGCAGTACCGAACCATCCACACAGCCCCGGACATTGTTCACCACGTTGCAAAAACATCCGCTCTCTCGCCGCCTCACTTTCACGATGAGCATTCGTGTCGTCGTATCGATTTCGCAAGACCATTTTTTATCTTCGCGGTGTTCGCATTTCACAGGCTCCCCGAACCGACACATCGTCCTGAAACGGCGCAATTCAGGGTAAAACTGTTCATACACAAGTCGCTCTTTGCGTGGACATCAGATGCCCACCTATGTTCCACTTACTTGAATACTTTGTAAAATTTTCAAATGAATCATTTGGGGAACTAGCTGACAGTATGTTGTGTGACTCTACAAGAGGAAAATAATTGCAAGTGATCATAGTTACGTAAACCGGTACAACATTTTACACCCATTATATTACACTGAGAGAATATGTTTTAATTAATGTGTGGCAGGACAATAAACGCAAGGGAAGTGTCAAGTTAAAATTTTCGAAATATACTATAAATAAAAGTAAAGAAAAAAACGAAAGAATCAAAATGACAGGCGAGACCTATCCTTAACGGAGTTGTTTACTACATTTTTGTCTTCAATTATTTAGTACTTTTGTACATGATTTAAACAAAATTAATAATATAATCACACAATTGTTTAGAAAATAATTTTTCCTACTAAAAATGTTCTTCTTTAAGGATTTTCTATGTCAGTCCTAGCTCGCAATGAAAACATGAGATCATTGTGGTGTACAGAGTTGGATTAATCGTTCACGTGTAGCCTTCGTCTTGAATATATTTATTTTCAGTACATAATTTAATAAATGACCTAATATTAGATTTTCCCAAAACCACAGAAACAGAGATTTTCAGGTTTTGGGATAACCTAATTGTTATTCTTTTAACGAATGGCAAAAACATAAATAATAAAGACCAATTAAAAATATTAATGTAGTGTGACAATTATAAATGTCAGCTATCAAAATAAAAAGTTCGTTATGAATTTAAAAAATAGGAGCAATGAAGAAACCCTATAAGCAGGGACATGCAGATTTCGCGAAAAGATTTCGAGACTAGATGAAAGTTAAAACACTGTAGCACCGTTTGTGTTTCGTGATTGGGTGGGTTTCTCATATCGATTGTTACAACACCAATCACAGTGATTCAGTGCGGAAGTGAACGCGTCCTGAGTGGCTCGGTCAAACAAGGACACGACTTCTCTCGCTAGACGGCCGCCAATCACAAGGAAGAAACCACAGGTGCGGGGGTACCTTGTTGCAGTCTAATAAGTGTTGAGATCTTTTCGCGAAAAAATGCCTGCCCCTACCTATAAGTAATTTTTTTTTAACGTTTTTATGACTCTATTTGACTTACTTCTTACATTTACAACGTTTTAAAACAAATTATATGCACCAAAAAAAAAACTGAAGTAATATTATCTACAACCGAAATGAAGCACGATTCCGTATAGATAATGGACGTATCAGAGGATGCGGGTGTTGCCTCCCTAGAAATCTCAGATCTAGCGGGCGCGCGTCGGGATTCGCCGATGATTCGGAAGCAAGGCGAAGACGGCCGCTTCAACTACGATGCGCACTTCTGGTGCCGCCAAGCTGGTGCTCAGATATGCAGCTCTGGCGTGCACAGAGCTGCTACACACTTCCTCGAGTTCGCCTCACCGGCCCGGCCCGGCACGAGCAACCCGGGTCCAACGCGACCCCCGGGACACTGCCCCCCGTCTAGAGTCTTCGGCAGGCAGCCGGCAGCTACCGGCGCTGTTTTCGCGGGGACTGGCGCGTGGGACCGGGGGTCCCCTCCGCGGTCCGCGGCCGTCGGGGCGAGACGCCCCACTTCCTGGCCTGGCGGAACCCCCACGGCCCGAACTCTCTCCTCCAACTCTCTCTCTCTCTCTCTCTCTCTCTCTCCTAGACCCACTAGCAAGCGCTGCTTCAGAAGGGAGGGGGGGGGGGGGGCGGTGGGGGCGATAGCCCCTCCCGAGACCAATTCTAATTGATTAGTGTATATTTATGTTTACTTAAATATTCAATTTCACATGTCAAACTTTTATCTCATCAAAAAGTTGCACGGAGCTACCAAGGTATCTGTATTTGAAAACCTGTAATTTGTAAAATAATATTTTCAAGGCCAATATCTGACCACTTTTTTTTTTTTTTTTTTTTTTTTTTTGTAAACTACGACCTTTCTTTGTGCGATAGCCCCTCCCGAAAAGTCATCATCCTAAAGCCGCCATTGCCCACTAGGCCACTAAGCCTGTGTCACGCGATGGAAGGTTCCGTACAGGCTCCGCTAGAAGATTCCAGCAGAACTGCTAGCCCGAAAGCATCCATGGCTTGCAGGTATAGATGTTTACACCGGGAAAAGGGGGGGAGGGGGTACTATCGCACGTAGAATTGTGACTGGTGAAGGCCTATCTCGTGAGAAATGGATTTTGTACAAAATTGTTCCGATTGGTACTGTAACTGCGCTTCAACAGATATGTTCACAACGTTTACAATCGATAATATAGAAAAACTTCAATCTCTTCCTAAATGAATTACCCATTTTTATTTAAAAACTCCAGAGGCACACCGCCACTTCATTCTAATTGGGTAAAAATTTTTTCAACATTCTACGAAACATTCCACAGAAATTCGAACACGGCAGATTAAAAAAAAAAAAAAAAAAAAAAAAAAACCTTCCATGTAAACGGCCAGCTCTCGGCTAATTCGTCCAGAGAACCATCCATACCTGTTTCCACGGAAGACATTACAAGGAAACTTCCATCGTCGTTCCGATATGCCCCATAAAAATATTTCTCGGTTATGACACTTGGAAAGGACACGCAGAGCATAACTATGCAGAAACTGGATAAAAATAAAGGACTAAAAGTGGATTTACGTGTGGATGACGACAGGTTATCATTGCCGTTAACATGGCTTGACTTCAAGATAATTTTAATAATTTTTTTTTTTCGTTTCAAGGTTCTAATAATTAAAAAAAAAGTCTTAAACTTAATTATATTAAACCCCGGTAAGTTTAAATTCTACAATTTGTTTATTCATTCGGGTGATAATTTAAAATATTAAAAACTAGGACCTTTAACTGGCTTTGCACGGGTGGATTAAGTTTCCTGTACCTAGATACTATCATACGGGAATTTCTGATCCGCTATGAATCACAGTTATCAACAGATAGACATTTAATGACACAATAACGATATGGACACGGATTACGGCCACTTGCACCATGACGGTTGAGGCGTGATCTCAAGACTTTAGCTGGTTTGATCGTCGCTCGACAACATCGACTGAAGTCTTCCTTCCGACTTCCGACGCAGCATTCCGCAGCTCCGCCGATTCCAGCCCGCAGTTCGTCAACACACCTCGCTGCAAGGGCACAATCGAGCTCTTCTGCGGGTGCCTTCGCCGACGGAACTTCTTCCTGCTAACGCGCCGATCTTCACCCGGGCTGCCTTTCACCGCCGATCGCCAGAGTAACGACCCCAGCACCGTGCCGGCCTAGTGGTTCGCGGACTGCTATTGGTTATTCTCTCAGTCGCTCCAGCGAGATAGCAACTCTCGGGCTGGGATTCCCGTATCCGCCACACCCGCGGGACGCGGTCGGTAGCAGAAGGCACTGCTAAGTCACCCCCAGGCAGCCCACAAATCACCTGCCAGCCTTCGGTAGCCCAAAAGGTCGCAGGGCTCAAGAGAGAGAGAGAGAGAGAGAGAGAGAGAAAAAAAATATATATATGTACACTATTCTGTACATTCAGACTGAGGTGTAATTAGTTAAAAGGTGTTTCTAAGAAGAGACCAGGGAGTCGTCTGGATCCCGATTCCATAACAATACTGATGACGCCACAAATATGGCGTCGCTCACGTCATTCCCACCCGTACATTCTTACGGGACAAGCGCGGGAGACATATACATACACACACATATTCAGAAGCCAGGGCTGAGAACTGTCTGCTCTGATGAACGCCCTTGACGAAAATGGCGTACATCAACATGAAAAAAATTAATTCTGTACGATACGACCCTATATTAGTAGGATACGATAGCCAATACACAGTATTGGCGATTACGTTCCTGGCTACTGATTAGACATGCCTAGCTACCAACTGGATGCATCTTGCTCTCTACTGGACACAGTGGTGGATCCAGAGGATTTCAGAATAGCCACAGAAAAAAGTCTTAAAATGATTAAATTTGTAATTAATCTACTCACACTACACATAACATCCAACCACCAGATTGTATGAATCTACAAGAAATTCATTAATTATATTAAAATATTTTATTGGTTTCAGAAACAATCAATTTTGTCGGCAATATTAATGTAGCAGACAACTGGTTTTTCGGGGGGGGGGGGGGGAACTTGCCCCTGGTGCCCCCCCCCCCCCCTCTTGGAACCGCCACTGACTGGACATGCGTTTCTGTACATTGAATAAACGTGCCTGGCCCACCGACTGGATTTTTCTAGCCAAACAACTGGACGTGCCTGATCGATGACTGGACATCATGCCTAGCTGATAACTGGACGAGTCGGGTCACAAACTGGATATACCTGGCCGCCGATCACGTATGCCTGGCTTACTGAATGCACACGCCTAGCTACCAACTGGACGCGTCTTGCCGCCAACTTGACGTGTTAAGCCTGACCAACCGAGTGATGTGCCTGTCCAACCAATCTGGTGTTCCTAGACAACCAACTGGATGTGACAGGGCACCGACTCGATATCTGGCCACTGATTGGATGTGCCTGGTTAATCGTCTGCCATGCAGGACCTGCCCTGAAATAAAACAACACATATCTAGACATGCAAAAGGTTTCCTTCGCTGTCTAAGAAGTTTGCAGAAATCGAGAAACGCTAGAAATTTGCTTTGTTTTTTTTGTTCTTGTAGAAAATACATAATAAATTTTTATTTGTAATTTTGTTTTATTTCTCGAACCTGTCACTTTTTTTTTTTTTTTTAGTAATTTTGATTAAAGTATTTTTTTTGCATCGAATAAGGATCGAAACAAGGATGGCTATCGATCGAATCAATCATTATTTTATAAAACTATTTTTTTTCGTGATTTTTGAAATTTTTCCCGAATTTTTAGGTTAATAATTACGAATTTCCAAGATGGTGGCCAAGATGGCATCGGTAGCTTAATGATGGCTGGTGGATGAGGAATTTAAGCAGTTTTTAGGATTTTTCGTCATATTTAATTGAATAAATATTTTTACCCGAAATTAACTTTTTTTTTTGCATCAGTCAAAGGTCCAACCAAGGACAGAAATCAATCGAATCAATGATTGTTAAAATAAAATATTTTTTTAAAGATTTTTGGAATTTTTTTTTTCGATTTTCTAGCTAAATAATTACAGATTTTCAAAAATTGTGGATTCCAAGATGGCGGATGTAACGTCGTCAAAAATGACCGCCGAGGTCCTGATCATACACTACGAGCGGCGGACATGCCTGGGCATGGTCGATTCCTCACGATTGGTAAGCCACAACTGAGTAAGCCACCAAGCCACAGTCCCATAAGAAATACATTGTGCCAAACTCACAATTTGTACACTACCGTTACGCATTTCCGTTCCTTGAATTCCCGTCGCATTCACGAAATTACGCCCACCAAATGCCGCACTGCGAGAGCTAAGATGTTACACATCAAAAACATTCGGCTAGGCCTAAAGGCATAGTTGAATTTCGAAGTTCATATTTATCCTGGGAAATTTTAGAGACTACCGGAACATTACGGAAAATTTATGTAAGAAGTAACCGTATCATTTTCGAAAATTCCAAAATGATGTGACTTTTCCGTATTATTTCGTGCGCAGTTGAAAAGTTTAGAATGTTTTCTGTTGAATGCATCCAGCATTTTTGAAGAATTACTAGAATACTTTCGACAATAATTACATGGCCTTGATTTTGAAACTGACCCCTGCGCAGGAAGATAGCTTCTGTGCTGCGCTGCTAGTGTAAACTGCCCTCAAAGTAACATACACACAAAAAATACAAGATGTCCAAAAAAGAATGTCTCAGTTTCAATGGTATATAATAACTGTTTAATTTGGACAATTTTCAAGAAATCTTACATTAAATTGAAGGTAAACGAATCTAGTTTTTCTTACAAATGTTGAATATGTGCACGTTCAGTTATACGGCACACATACAGCCTATAGTACAATTCTTCCTACACTTTGATTATAACAAGTCCAGAATAATGGAAGCAATAGAGTCTTCAATTCTGTGTCTCAACTCTGGCATATCATTAGGTTACCGGCGGAACGTAGACACGAACTTTTATAAAGCTCCAAAGGAAAAAAAACCCTGCATGGCGTCATGTCAGGTGAACGAAACGCTCTGTCATCTCAACCATTACGACCAATCCAACGATCGGGGACATCGACGTTCAAGCAGTCTTGGACACAAGAGATTCCAATGGGGAGAGGCTCCACCCTGTTTCCAAATAAAGTTTACAGGTCCACCACCCTCTTATAGTTTTGGAAATTACGCTCAGGAGTTGCCATTTCGCGTAGGTGGCGCTGCAAGCGAGAAAAACAATAAGGCAGTACCCGCGCATGTACTCATCTAAAACTGTTTGAGCCATCCTTTATTGTGAACTGGAACCTACACTCTGAAACACTTACAGTTGATACTATTTAAATTTATAATTGGGATAGTCTTTTATGGACATAATGTATATTGACTATGGTTTCGTGGTGGGTCTTAGATGGGACGAAAAAAACAAAGTAGAACATTTTCAGAACTCACACCATGATAACGTTTGCAATAAGGTAGTCTTTCTTCGACACACACCCAACCGTCGAGAACGCCGCCAGCTGCAAATGAAGTCGGGTACAGCGCCCAAAGACGACAATGAGTGCTTTAGTCGAGGAGTCTAAAGGATTGTTCGGGTTGGCTGTGACGAGGGGGGAAAGGGGTAGGGGGGTTGGAGCGTGTAGACAAATAGGGTGGTTTCGGTCCCCGGCATTGTGTAGGTGTATTCCACCCTCCTGCTAAACCGCTGCGCTGGTCCCTCTTTTCCACCCTCATCGACGACGCATTTCAATCGAGACGCGTTTGAGACGTCGCAGACTTGAGCCTTCCTGGGCTCTAGAGACTACCGTGTTCTCCTCCTCCTCTCTCTCTCTCTCTCTCTCTCTCTCTCTCGTCATTGTTTCATCAGCAGATGATGCCTTGTCAGCCCCCATTCAGCCGGCGGCGACGCGCTCCGTCGCTCAGGAGACAATAGCACAGCGGTACGGGATGCTGCAAGAGGAAATGGCGGGAAGGGACATCGGAGAGTTTGCAGTTCGGAACAAGCCGAGTGTTTCCACCGCCCGACCCCGGGTGCCCTTGCAGTTTCGTGAACAGGGACGTTGACAAGAGTTACTTGATGTAAGCTTTTGGACATACGCCATTGCTAAGCACTTTTCCTGTAGAAGAAAACTAAAAAAATACCCAAAAGACATTGGGTATTTTTTAGTTTTCTTCTACGGAAAAAGTGCTTAGCAATGGCGTATGTCCAAAAGCTTACATCAAATCATGCACTCCCATTGCACAAATCTTTCAAAGATAATATTAACAAGTGTTTCCTATCAATATGTAATTTGACTTTCAATTGTCATTTCTTTTTTTGACGTGAATACGTCTTTAAAATTGTTTCCATAGTGGGAGGCAATTAAAAAAAAAAGAATGGTAACAAAATCTGGAGGATACACTGAAAGAAATGTTTGTATATTTTACAAGGAAAATCCTTGGAAACCCTGTTGCCAAGGATATTACTTGTAAATCTACAAGGCAGAGCTTTGTACCATGTGCGATTTTGCAAGGCTCTGCCTTGTAGTTTTGCAAGAAATATCATTGGCAACAGGGTTTCCAAGAATTTCCCTTGTAAAAGTACACATATATTTTTTTTAAAGTCAACAGTTTGGTGTTGCAGCTACACAATGTCATCTACATCCAAAATATAATCACACCACTGGATAGCTAAATGATCAAAGAAATCGTTACGCTGAATGAGGACTGTGACGCATCACGCGCCGTTCCTGGGAAGCGCCGCCATTGTGAAGTCATTTTGCAGTGTTTCGATATTTCCGGTTAGTATAACTTTTGACTCGGAGAAGCTAAGACGTTCGTTTGAGTTTCAATCGTCAGCTCTCGTCAAAATCTATTAATTGCACATATAAAACATTAGTGTGAGATAGTTACAGTGAATATATATGGTGTTAAAATAAAAAAAAATAGCGTATTTTATATTTTTTATAGAAAATATTACCTGTTACGTACACGTATTCACGAACAACACACGGTCGTGTCCATGACATAGCCACACCGCATTTTTTTAAAGTTCCTTTTTCTACACTGCCGAAGCTCCCGTAATTTATTGCCAGGGCATTCAGGCTTTTTTATTGGATTCCTTTTGACGCGAGCTTTCCTCTGATTGACGTTTTCAATAATTCCGATCATATTTACAAGTCATGTCCCTTTATTAATTTTTTTTAATTTGTAATTTAATACTGATTTTTACTTATACTCCGGCGAATATTTTCACTGTATCAATTTGGGTCACCTAGTAGTGCTCCACGATCAACGTCCTGTCATTATTGAAACGTTACAGTGTAGGAAGTTGGCGAACAATTTGAAGCGAACAGACGTATTACGATTTCGTCATTATTTGACGTGCAGCCGTGATTGTTAAATTCGGCGGAAAACTTCTGTAAGGATGGGATTCTAAAGCTGGTTGTACGACACGATAAGACAAGTGACTTAATATTGATGGACATTGTGTAAAAACTAAAGTATATTAAGGTAGGTACATACTATAATGTACAAATAAAATTGTTAAGAAAAAATATACAGTTTTTGCTTTCTACAAGGCACTTACTTAAAAAAAAGCTTCGTATTAATGTAAATAAAATGAAATAAAAATCTCGGCAAGTGATACCGAGCATCAAAAGATTTATTTGCTTAAATTCAATGGCGTAAGGGGTATTAAGTGAATAAGGACGGATCCAAGGACAGAAAAATTAGCCAAATGGCTAACGCTTCAGTTTTGTCCAGTAAAGGAAGCGAAAAAAATAGTTAAAACTGAAGAATTAAACTAGCGTGCCTTCCTGGTTTAATTAAAACTGACAGAAAGTTTCTGTCATATAAGTCTAAAACAAAGCTTGGCTATTGGGTTTGGAAACTTGTTTAGAGAGGTTACTGCACCTGCATGTTCACGTGCAGCTATGCAACTGTACACTTGTTAAGTCATTGTTTGTTGAACAATTTTTGGATAGCAAATACAAGCCACTGTGCATAAAAGTGATATGAATATGATGTGTTAGTATCGTTCTTCATTCAGATGCATTCTATCAGATGGGTGGTTAAATAAAACGGAAATATGAGGTTTACGGCGACGTAGATTATATTTTACAGGAAGTAATAAATACTTATTCTTCAATGAGGCTTCCATTAATATAAATATACACTTCTGTACAAGCACGGAAGAAATTAATATAATTTTTATCAATGACTAAATACAATTTAGTGTCTTATTATTGTTTACTTGTAATATTGGTCGTGTACTGAGAAAGTGTTATGTGTATTTACGATCAGTTTGTCCATGGCGTTAGTTTAAAAAAAGTGAACTGGTATTGTTTCCAGTATTGTATTGTTTCCAGTATTGTACTAGTATTGTTGTGATGGATTTATATTTTGAGTGTTTTTACAGAACTGATGTATATAAGCTATGAATGCATTGCCCACGCTAAATTGGGAATATGATGATAAGGTGCAGGTGTTTTCAATGAAATGAAGGTAATTAGTATTTTTGAAAAAAAAAAAAAGTTTGAATATTATAATTTGTGATATTTCTCACCGTGAGCACACATTGCCATTGCGTTTCACGCCTCGCTCATGGCTCGTAATTGTTAGTGTTGGGATTCTCACCTAGAGACTTTAAGTTTTAAAACAACGTGCGCAACCATTGAGTTGACACATTGATGAACTGCTGAGAATATTGGGATAACTAACATATTTTTAAAGTTGTCACTATTTAAGTTAACAAAATGTATTCCAGGATAGTTTCGCTAAAATTATTTATCTGGCACACCGATTCGCGAATATATAAAAGTTGATGGCACCACACGTGGTTGGTTGTCTGGCTATCTGGACGACTTCGGCAGTAACGCGCATCAATTATTGATGCGCGCAGTCCATAGCATTCCGTTGCTTACAAAAATTTAACCCTCCACAGATAAAAATCTCTATAACATAAAAAAAAGTAATAATCTCCCCTCCCTCTCACTCTTTACCATCTGGATAGCAAGCCATTTATTTTGGTTATCATGAAGTTTAACGATGATTACTTGCATGTTTAACAATAATCACTTAACGATGGCATTTGGAAGATACTTCCCATGGAGTTTCTTTCGCGCTATTAAAAAAAAAATGGCTGTCTGTACAGTCGGTTTACGGACGATAGTTTAACGTGACAACGTCATAACAAAACATTGATGAAATGATTGCATACTTTTATGAATAAAATTGAATATTTTTTATTGAATTATTACTATTTTGTATGGATACAAAGAAGGAGTGAAATGAAATCTACAATTGAATTGATAAATTTACTTTTATTTGCACTCATTAATTCAAATATGTTTATTAATTTAACGAACAGATTATTTTAACTATAACTTTTATACATGTTTGATATTTATCTTCTTCCAATCTGTGTTATTCTGTTAAGGAAAGGACGATAATAGGAAAATTAGGAAACGAATGGGAGTGTTTCAAGTTTAATGTGCCTCGAAAAAGTTAAATCGATGGTTGTTCCGATCGAGAGGAAGAGAGATAGATGCGGCGCAAGCGTACAATGAGCGTAACGGGACACAGCGTAAAGGGAAAATGTGCTTAACGGGACACGTTTTCGTGCATGCAGCCGACGTTCATCGATTTATTAGACGTCGTCACGTCAAAAAATTTCTATCACTATCCTTTATAAAGCTGCGGTTGGTTTTGCTGACGTATTGGAAACCAGAGTGATTTCAACTTCTAGAACACACTAATGCCTCCGTGGCCCGCGCCCCACGAGTGTGCTACCGCCGTCGCAAAGATGGCCTTCTCTCTGCAGAAAGACTCCCGTGTTCTCTCTCTCCGCGTTTAAACTTTCACGAGGACCGGAGAAGACATTCGGGGCCCCGGGCCTTCTCGCCTCGCCGTGTTTATTTCTCCAGAGACCAGGAGGGGTAAATTAGGGGGGGGGGAGGGGCGTAGCAGGCAAGAAAGTGAGGTTAGGGGCGACCCCCTTCCCCCCCCCCCCCCTCCACACCCCCGGAGAGAGCTCTGCAACACCGAACTGAACTCTTCTTCGCACGCGGACGTTATCCAGTCGCCAGCTCTCGGAGCAGACGAAACAGTTTTATTTTGACGTGACAACGTCTAATAAATCGATGAACGCCGGCTGCACGCACGTAAAAGTGTCCCCGTAAAGCACATTGTCCCGTTACGCTGTGTCCCGTTACGCTCATTGTACGCTTGCGCCGCATCTATCTCTCTTCCACTCGATTGGAACAACCATCGATTTGACTTTTTCGAGGCACATTAAACTTGAAACACTCCCATTCGTTTCCTACTTTTCCTATCATCGTCCTTATCCTTAACAGAATAACACAGATTGGAAGAAGTTAAAAAGCAAACATGTATAAAATTTATAGTTAAAATAATCTCTTCGTTAAAGTAAAAAAAATATTTGAATTAATGAGTGCAAATAAAAGAAAATTTATCAATTAAATGGTAGATTTCATTTCACTCCTTCTTTGTATCCATACAAAATAGTGATAATTCAACAAAAAAGATTCAATTTTATTCATAAAAGTATTCAATAATTTCATCAATGTTTTGTTATGACGTCACGTTAAACTATCATCCGTAAACCGACTTTACACACAACCAATTTTTTTTCCACTTAACCTTCGAAACAACATTAAAACCACCCTTTAAGCAGAATTTTAGTACTTCTTGATGAAATTTCGTTAATGCATTGTTCATGCTTTCTTAATCGCCTAGCAATTTCTGTTGCATTGCTTATTATGTATTCAACCCCTGAACGCGGATATTGAACTGTTAAAGCTTTATTCATCTCCTGACAAAGACTTTTAAATAGTTAATGTTCAAATTACTTTGATACCCAGCGGCTCAAACACGCCCTTCGTTCAAGCGAGTGAAGTTTCCCATCCGACTTGGTAAGACTACAGTTCACAGGGTTGAGAGCCACAACCCAACAGTTCCGAAGTTCTCCGAAATTTGCCGATCGCTCGTGAAAAAAAAAACATATTTCAAGTATTTGTATATTTTACTGTCGTAGAGTATTTGAAATAACGCTGACCTAACCTAACCAACCTTTAATTTTAGTTGCAATAACCTAACTAACCTAACCTACCCTCCAGAAAAAAAAGAACTATCATTTATTATACTGACCGAACATAAACCTAACATAACCTAACTTCGGAACTGTTTAGGTTGTTGTCGTGGCCTTCATCGCTGTGAACTATAGGCTTGGACTTACGTTACCTATGAGTAGGGACCGGAAAAATTCGCGGGTTCAATGACCTGTAGGATGAACTCCATAGTTCTACGTACACTCGGTCAAATGTCACCCACTCATTGGCTGCTGTCTTGTGAGACGTCCCAACCTAGCAACCTGTGATTCTATGAAGCTATGTTTGGGTGTTTCTCTTTGGCCCAGAGTCATCCAGGTGAGTTTTGAGCCAATAGCAGAGGCAGCACTGAGGTATAACTATTTGTATTTTAGCCTATCGCGAAATGAAGTCGCGAATTTTTCCTGTCTCTACCTATGAGTACCAATAAGGCACGGGGTCAATCACTTTGTGTGGCAGGTGTTAAATTGGAAAACGCTGTATTTTGCCACATCGGAAAATTACGCGTGGCTCGCTCACGGGTCAGCTCACTGTATATCTAGGGAAAGCCTTCTTTTCACAGACGAGAGAGCCAAAAGCCGAAGTTCCCCGAAGTTCATCTTTTTTTCTGTATCTTTAATGTAGCTATCCTAACCAAATCAACCGTCCACAATGTTTTAAAGTATTTATAATGTAGCTAACCTAACCTAATTGACCATTAGTATCCTTTTATCAACACCGCCATATTTATTTACAATAAACAAAAAAAAACGAAGATGCACGATTCCCTTATAGCTAGGGCCATGCATATTTCGCGAAAAGATTCCGAGACTAGCTGAACATAAAAAGAATAAACTGTAGCATCGTCTGTGTATCGTGATCGCACGAGTTTCTTTCGGGTACATGTCGATTGTTGCAACACCAACCACAGTGATTCAGCGCGGAAGCAAAACGCGTCCTGAGTGGCTCGGTAAAACAAGGCGACGACTTCTCTCGCAGACGGCCGCCAACCACAAGGAAGAAACAGCTGATACGGGTGTACCTTGTTGCAGTAAGTCGTTCAGATATATTTTTTTTCGCGAAAAACGCCTGCCTCTTCAGGACGCGTGAAGTGCTACAACACCGGGCAGTCAGCTGGTGAAACGTGAATTTAAACTCTCTCTCTTCTTCTTCTTCTTCTTCTTCTTGTCTTCGGGACGTAGAAGAAAGATGCGTCGTGGGCGTTCTGACGTCACGCACGCCTCTCCAGCAGCTTCCGTTCGTTCACAGAAACGATTCGTTCGCCGCCTACAACGCCTCCGCTATCGACCGCCGTCGGCTATTTCCGTCGTCCCGTGACGTCACAGGCAGCGCGATCGTCCGCCTTCGCAAATACACGGCCGCTGCGGACCCCGATGGTAGAAGTAACCCAGTGTCATCCTTCTCACAGACATCCAACGCAAGGGAAGCCTAACATGCACATAAAGTTCTGCCATTCCCGATTACAACCGAACAATTCACCTTCGGCCAACCTCGGGTTTATTTATATATATTCATATTTCTCTGTTTATTTTAATGTAGCTATACTAACCTAACTAAGCGTCCGTAGTGTTTTAAAGTGTTTTAATGTAGCTAACCTAACTGACCACTTTTAATATTTGAATTAATTTTTCCTGCGCAAAAATAAAACAAATTCCGAAGTTGGCCGAAGGTGAATTGTTCCGGTGTAATCGGGAATGGCAGAACTTGATGTGCATGTTAGGCTTCCCTTCACCGCATGAGCTCTGTTCTACAACAAGAGGCAGTGGGCGGGTCCTTGGTTCGATGCCCGGCTCTGGCACACGGACCGCGAGGCCCGCAGTAGCTGTGATGACAGTACAGTCTGTGACACACCATGTCGCGGTGTCGCCTGATCAAGCAAACCGTCTGAGCAGCGGACCACGATTTAGAAACTGGCCAAACGGAGCGCCAGTTTTCGAGGGACGGGAGAATCTGAGGTTCGGAAAAAAAAAAAAGTACAAGGAAAAAAAATGGAGGGACTTGAAAATTCAGTTTTTTTTTTAACGTACGGTAAATATTTGATTTAAAAAAAAACACATGTCACGGGGAACTGGTAATTTTTACGAACTATTGCAATGCGCTTAAAAATATTAGGCCTCAAACTACATACTTAAAAAATGGATTTAAAACATTTTTTTTAACAATAAACAGTATATTGTAACTCATGTTTCATTCATTATGTACTGTAGTTATAACAGCCGCATTTAAATAAGGAAAGACAAACAGAATAATTCTTTGAAATTTTTTAGTATTTGGTTGCATAAAGTACTGTTTTAAAACTGATAGTAAATAAGCTTGAATTCTGGAAAAATTATTATGTTTGAGGGGAAAGGAATTGGGAGGCTGAAGATTATCTACCCAGAGAGCCAGCTGCCTGTACATTTTTTTTTTATGTAAGACACGAAAAACTAGAAAGGTAGCGGAGATCACTGCAGAAAGAAGCTACGAGATTACGAACATTACATTTCCCGTTGAACTCCGACCACTTAAGACCCATATAACGTAACCTTTCATAACGAACACAAATTTTCGGATGGTATTAATCGCACCAATGCTATTTATATCTCACGTGGTGTATGAGTCGGTGTATGAAGTGCACTCGCTAGTTGATGTCTTACATCTAACCTCGGTCAGTGGCGTAGCCAGGATTTGTGTATGGGGGGGGGGTGTTAAGAAGCATGCCCCCCCCCCCCCGTATTAAAGCGGGTGGTCCGGGGGTCCTCCCCCGAGAAAATTTTTATTTTAAGGTGTAAAATAGTGCTATTTTAGCAGTTTTCGGTTCTTAAATTTAAATATTGTAATGGTAAAATTTTTATTAATTTTAATATGAAATTTGTTTGAGTGATGAATAAGAAATTAATTAAAGATTTGGTGCTAAGGAGGGGGGGGGGGGTTAAACCCTACACCCCCCTCCCCTGGCTACGCCCCTGACCTCGGTAACGAGCAAATTCTTGTGCTCTCATGTTGCAAATACACATAGGCCCCTGTAAAACGAAACTCGGGTCTCGGACAAGAAATTTAATCTAGAATGCTTTAAAAATAATGCAGAGCATGATAAATATACGCAAATTCAGTTTTCACTCTAGTACATTTCTGGACGCGAGTCATACGTACTTTCCGCACCCGCCGCTAGAATTCGCTGCTGGAATCGTACTTATCACCGCGCGTAGATAGCAGCACATTCGCTACGTCGACTATCGAACCATTCGATTAGCAGATAGAAATTTTAAACTGTTACGAAACGGCCCCGATGAAAGTGTAAATGACTTGAAAAAATATTAAACCCCAATTCCGGACTTGATTTTTGACAAGGAAATTTATTAAAATACCGACCATCTTGTTAAAATTAACTAAACCGTTAATACGATAACGTTTTCTTTTGTCATTGTAAACTTTAGTTCGCGCCATCTACCACAGATGGCAGCATCGTTCCACTTCCTGTTACACATTTTCGTCGCATTCACTGAATTACTTGCACCAAATGCCGTATACCGAGAACTACGATGTTAAACAATAAAAAAGTCTAACGGTGTTTTGACTATAATAGATAAGTATGAAACAGTGTGACATCTTGGTGGCACGTATTTCTTTTAACATAGTTCAAGGTGTTAAGTAGTAAAACTCACTAATACTGAAGTTTAAAAGGAACAACAGTCGATGTTAGAAACTGGTACTGTTGTAATTTTATTTTATAAATCTATGGTTTCATGTTATCTTCGAAAATGCAAATTGTTAACAAAAAAAATATATAAATTTTTTACTGCAATTTGAATGAAAAATAATCACGAAACTAATCAGCTAAAGTTAAAAATGCTTAAGAAAATAAAGTGAAACACGAAAAACAGGCATTACATTAATCAGTGGAATGAATAGTCACGTTTTACAGATCAAAAAGTTTAGCCAAGAAACACGCTAACTAATCAGTGGTAGCTTATCTTTGGACGCTAAGCTGGGTTTACAATTAAAAAAAAAAACAACATAAGCGAACTAAAAGCAGGCCAAGCGCACGTATGCGCACACGACCTGTGCGAAATCTGTTCACAATTGAAATATTACTATTCAATCCAGCCAATGAAATGTCGCGATGTGGCCGACATCTGCTGGTAGTATTAGTAAATAACTATATTTACAACTATATTATTATTTCACGACATCTATGACCATCAATTTGTGAACGCAATTTCTCCACGTATAAATTAAATTGGTTTACGTTCAATTTTTAGTTTACCACTCTACCCACGAAACATTAATTTTTTTATTTACATTAATTGCTAGTGAATTTTTATAAGTAACAGCAAAAAAAAATTGGTTGTCTGTGAAGTCGGTTTACGGACGATAGTTTAACGTGACAACGTCATAACAAAACATTGATGAAATGATTGCTTACTTTTATGAATAAAATTGAATCATTTTTATTTTAATAATAAAAGAATAAAAACTTGAAATTATACTAGTAATCAGATTTTTAAAATGCAAGAATAATTAACCTTTATTGCCGAAATTGTTGTTGTAATAAGCAATGAAAACCACACTAACTTTTCACTTCACTTTATTAACAGTCAACGAAACAGTTCATGTGTAGATGACTTGTAATTAATTTTAAAAACTGGCGTTTAGCTATAAAGTTTAAATATAATTATGAACAAGTTTTCATATAAATAAACTGTAATCAAATATCTATCATCGATTATATGAATCACTATAATTTTTTAGTCAATCGTAACATAACCAATTATTACTGCACTCGCCGACAGCGTAACGGGACACAGCGTAACGGAACAATGAGCGTAACAGGACACAGCGTAACGGAACAATGTGCGTAACAGGACACTTTTTCGTGCGCGAAGCCGGCGTTCATCGATTTATTAGTTGTTGTCACGTCAAAATTGATTTTTAAAGCAGGACTTACGTACACCTGAGCATTTTTATACCTCGACAATTTCTTGTCAAGATATTATTAATAATTATTAACTGTTTTCTAGTCCCGCCAAAATGTGAATCTAATCTACTCTTATTGGCTGTTGCGCCATCCGTCCGTAACAGAATAAAATATATTAATTTCCCTTCTATGCACATGACCTGTCTAACATACACACGACCATTCTCTGCGCTATAGGTTCGAAAAACATGGCTGTCAAATCTTGTGCATACGACCTACTGTTACTGTTATTTTTTCAATTGGGCACCCAGATTTATGGCTTACTAGCTGAAGTACCTGGCATTGCCCTGGCTAAACACTTAATAATATAAGGAACATCATTACCAAGTTTCAAGTCTGTAGGGCGTGCACTTGAAAAACGGGAAATTTTGATTTTTAAAGTCCCATTGACTGCACGGTCTCGGTTAATCAAGGCTACGCATAAGCAAAACCTGGACGCCAATCTCCAGTTTCATTTTGAGGGAAGGCAGGTAACTCCTAGGCAAGACTTGACGGACGCATAACGATAGCGCGTTACAAATTCAAGGCAACGCCATCTATTGACGAAGTTATTAAATAAACTGTTATTAGCGCCGTTACTTCGCTAGCAGCCGCGAGCTTCAATAAGCGGATGGGTTTCGCCATCGATAGGAAGTAATAAGACCTTACCATATGACCGAGTGACGGACATATTAGAGATATGACACAAATTCACTGTTTATGTGCCTCCCCTATGATTTTCTATTATGAAACAAAATTTTACTCCCCATTCACTCTTTTAGGGATGGAATTAGTGTGTGTGGCTTCACGTTTGGTTCGTATAGTGTGTGTGTGTGTGTGTGTGTGTGTGTGTGCGGGGAAGGAGGGGGGGAGGAAATTGGGAATTAGCATTGAAATACTCCCCGGATTCCACATCGCGTGTCACAGTGCACGAGTGCGATCGGTGGTCCCGAAGATACATGAGCGCGATGGCCGAGTCGAAAGAGGGCGAAATGTGGGAGCACGTGGTTGGAGGGAGAGGGGGAAATGGAAAATTTGTCACCATCCATCATGGCGCCCGTGTTCCCTCTGATCACAGGCGACAAGTTGGCCCGTATTTGGGGGCGGGGAGGAAGGGGGAAATACCGCCTAGCTAGCGTTCTCGTTAATGGCCCTTTCGGCCAGCGGTAAATCTCGATTGAAGCCGTTCTGTGACATTGCGAGTGTTCCGTAATTCTTTTGCGGTGACTTAGAATCTGAAAAACAAATCTCGCCCACGTAACAAGACCATCGTAAATCAAGATAGCCACTCATTCATCACAAAAAAAAAAAAAAAATAGCAAGAGCATTATTAAAAAAATTTTAAAAACGTATTTTAAGGGTAGAAGGAAAGATTTGGCGGAACCAAAATAATTCATATAAATCACGATTAGGGCGAAGGCACGACGCGATGGAAACAAAAAAAAATAATTGAGCCCGTCTTTTAGTACTCGCCAGTGATGTGTAAACATCTAATCTTGGCAAAGAGCAGATTCACGCGTTCTAATGTTGCAAATAAAGTTATATATAATATGAAACTCGGACACGCGATTTACCGTATAATTGAAGGGCTAAGGATTAGAAGGGGGCTATAAGCCAAAATTGCGAAAATGACTTTCCAGAAAATTATTATAGGAAATTTCGTGTAGAATTAGTTGGTATCATTGGTTTTGTCCGTAGCCCACTTCTAACACTCAAAATATAGTTTTAAACTTCTCGAGCTGCGTTGTCTAACAACATTATAATGGAGCTATCAACCAATAATATTGTAACGGGGCTATCAACCACATTCCAAAGAATTAGACGGGGGCAATCAGCCATACACCTCAAAATATTAAGATTTACCTTTACATTATTATTTCTTTAAAATAATGCCGAGCGTGATAAACATACGTAAAGTATTAATTTTAGAGAAAACTGTACAAATATTTCCCCTCTTTAAAAATTAGCTATAATTGTGTTTAACAAGATGGTAATAACCTAACCTTACCAAACCAAACACAACCCAGGTTAATAAGGTTAACTTTTATTTATTTTTTACAATATTTCTCAAAGTTCGGTGCATTCGATGCGGGTAGTATGTAAAATTTCCTACTGGCCCAGGGTTCGGGATGTGGTGTCGGTGGTGTCCACCGCCATCTTGGATTGTGAGTCACGACGGCCATCTTGTATGACACCAAAATTCACCAAATTTCTAATTTTTAGGAAAACATTTTTGCCAAAAAAAAAAACTCAAAAAATCGGAAAAAATTAAAATGTCCATATTTCGAGAGAAAATTTCCCGTTTTGAGGGAAAATGTCTCGTTTTTAAGTCCTCAAAAATGCCAGTGACTTGAAAAGTCTGTAAAGCGGTTTAAAGTCCGCATCTACAAGCCGCCATAAGACGCCGACGTCACGACCTTGACAATTAGGATGCCATGGTCACATTGAATTGTTACGTAACCGTTGCAAATATCGTTTTGGGCGCCATCTTGCAAATCCGTATTTTTCATGATAGAAATTCGGGAAAAATTTCAAACTTTATAAAAAAATTATCAATATTTAATTTGAAAAAATTCCGCCATATTGGATTATGACGTCATGGCTAGGTTTCTTAAGTATTTTAAAACTTGAAATTACTTTTTACAATGACTATTTTAGTCTTCCAAATAATTTCGGTCGAAGTTTCACAATCACAAAGTTTAATTTGGCACACCTAAACGTTTGGTATGTAGCCTAATGTTCACGAATGCTACTATATACGTGTGCATGTTGTTACATGTGGGTATGCCATCTTTGTGTCACATTTCCGTTCGTTTACTTCCGTTCCGTATTCACGAAATATTCCTACCAAATGCCGTATACCGAGAGCTAAAATGTTTACAAATATTTTTTTTTGATTGATAAGTATATTTACTTACAAGTAAAAGCTAGCCCGCTCCTGTCATTAAAATACAGAAACTTCTTTAAGGCACGGTATCACACAACAGGGTGGTTTTATTTATTTTTTCATTTGTGTTATTTAACGGAAATTCCTGTAAACGTAACTCAACAACTCTTTTGCATTCGTCGTTTGTTTGAAAATTTTGCCTTCATATATTTACTAAACGTTATTTTCGGGCTGTAAATTTTCACGCAAGCGATCATAATAATGGTTTATTTTGTAACAGTTTACTGCTATTGGATGACACTTTGGTAATCTTTGGTGATACCACAGGGAACGAAACTTAATATGCAAGATAGTTATAGAGATAAATATACAGGGATAGCTATTAAGTTAACAATGTGTGGGAAATTATCACTTACTCGCTGACTCTGTAACGCCATAAGATAGGCATGTTTATCTTGGAGACAAGCATGTCGTGAAGCACAAATATTAGCTTACTCCATAGAGATGTGTACTAAATAGAAAATGGAAGTGCAACAATAGAGTAACATTTGAAATACAGCTACATAAGTGGAACACACCTTGATTATTACATCAAAGTGTTTGTTATATTCATAATTAGGCAACTTAAGAATAAATATGCTTATAATTACTAAAAATGATTATATAATGAAAGTTTAGCGCTAAACAAAAACGGTGATTTTGTTTTTCAAAAATTCTAAGTTTGTGTCAGTGGGAATACTTTGATGATATTTTGCATTTCGTACTCTTGCCCTTTCGAAAATTTTTTTTTTAAATTTTTTAAAATTATTCTTACATCTTTGAAACTTAAAATATTATTAAAAATCCGTTGGTATTTTGGTTATATATATAATTTTGTGTTAGATAGGATTTTATGTAGTTACGCCATTTTTCATTTTTATATCATTACTCATTTATGGTCATGGTCAATTTTCTGATAAAATTATCGGTTAATAGCATGTAGGTATATAAAGTACACCTTAGGTACCTACCTTACGACCTCCTGGTGAGCAGGGGCGTAACCAGGGGGGGTTAGGGGTTCAAACCCCCCCCCCCTTAGCACAAAATCTTTATTTAAATTCCTTATTCATCACTCAAACAAATTTCATATTAAAAATTAATAAAAATTTTACCATTACAATATTTGAAATTTAAGTACCGAAAATCTGCTAAAATAGCACTATTTTACACCTTAAAATCCAAATTTTCCAGGGGGAGAACCCCCGGATCCCCCCGCTTTAATACAGGGGGGGGGTGACCATGCATCATAACACCCCCCATACACAAATCCTGGCTACGCCACTGCTGGTGAGTAATAACAAGGAAATTAAATAAACATCCACGGCGTGATACCAAGGCTTGAAAACGTAATTACTGACAATTGTTAAAAAGAAATGTTTGTGTTACAAGCCAAATGAATGTAACTACAAAGTAATATTAATTTTAAAATAAACCAAACAAATTAAACAAACAGATAAAAAAGATTTTTCATAGCAATAATCGTACTTACGTTAATTCAACCATCTTTAAATCAGTTTAATCAAAACCAAATGGTTTTTGAGTTTCGATACTATTGTTCTGATTTCTTTCATTTTTTTCCATTTTCGCGAGTTCCGAGGATTTTATAACACCGCATTTATTTCGTTCCATCTGCAAATATAATTATTTAACGACATTGTTTAGCAATTTATTTTAATCATCTTACTTTACCGAAACTCAGCCAAACCACAAAACAGTACCTACAAAAATATTTTAAAACTTTATGCTAAAAATTATGACAAATAAATATCACAGATGCCTTTATTATTTTTTTATCCCATTGAGAAATAACTAAGAATTCAGATAACTTAAATGAAGGAAATAAAAATATAAACCTTGCACCATGCATGTGTGTTTGTGCGTGCTCCTGTCAAAAATCTAATGAAATGGTCTCAGAAACTGAAGGCATTTCTTAAGCTAGAAAGTGTCGTTGAGTTTCCAAGTGTAATATTTCAGTTAGGTGAATAAAAACAGAAGTTTCTATAAACTTACTACCAAAAAGTGCTTTATGTTTGATTGCTAAAGTATGCAGAACAAGTGTCAGTAAATAAAATAAATAACATAATATTTTTCTAATGCATTTTACTTGCAAGTTAAATCTGAACTAGAGCAATGAAGGCGTCAAATTCAGAAAACTGATGTGAATCATGAAGGCCAAACCATCATTTCAAGACGTTATTCGAATCTGAGGACTCGTAGTTAATCTTGGGGGTTAGTAGCAGTGGCGGATCCAGGATTTTGGTTTGGGAGGGGCTTGACCCAGCTGAGGCTAGGCTTTATCAAGGCAAACACTAAAGCAATAGTGGACCTAGATGCTTTTGGAGGGGGCTTGAGCCCCTTAGCCCCCCCTCTGGATCCGCTACTGGTTAGTAGTACTTTCTTTAATGATTAGACTCATTAACGAGTTCAATGATTTCAAGACTTATCACATAATAATAAATTAAATATGGCTATCATATGAAATTAAGACACTACATAACTTCAAACATAAAATATGTTTTCATATACGAAAAAATATCATCGTTCAATTAATAATTCAGAAGCAAATTTAAGCATTAATACCAGCATGTAACTAGGATTTATTAATTCAATTACAATAAAAAAATTAATATACGAAACCAGAGTCGTCGTAAGATACGAGAGTTGGTTTAAATCAACTTTAAGAACAATAAATTACTATCATTCTCGTAAAAATACGCTGATTAGAGAACACGAGTTAAAAGAAAACACGTGATTCGATGGAGAGTGTTCAAGCGACCTTATCACCGAGTGCTTCGAGGTACCAACATAGTTTCGAGAAAACAAACACAATCAAATTAAGTTGGTAGAAACGGGCAGTAGAAAAAAAAGATGTCGGTGGTTACCTGAAGAAGTTCGGAGTACATGGGCGACTCGAGGAGTTCCTTGTAGAATGGATCGTTCGGGTCCATGTATTCGGCCATCATCTTCCAGCCAAAATCCTTCGCAAACGACGAAGGGCGATTTTCGCGCGAACTGCAGCGCCTAGTGTCGACACAACCTCCGTCTTGAGTTGTGATAGAACCTTGCGTTAATTAACATCATAGTTTTTTTTTCCGTGTCCACAAAATTTTTTTTCCCCCACGAAAACGAAACCAACGCCCGCGACGTCCGCGTACGGAGTGAGGTTAGGTTGGCAGACCTGCAGAACACGATCGGAACCGAGCGAGGAAAGGCGAAGCGCGCCTGTAGATAACACGGATGACTTGTACTCTCCTTATCTGCGATCCTTATCAACACGGCGTCCGTATCCATGGGTGACCAAAACCACACATGTGACGCAAGGTTCAAGGGGGAAGGGGGGGGGGGGGTTTCCGTGATTAATGTGCTGACGTCAGGGATAGTCTTTACAACATTTTCCTCGACATTTATTACTGTATTCTCACATTTTAATAATATATATATATTTTAAATTGGGCTTAAGGTCCTCGCCCATTCTGCCCACTCATTTAATGTGCAGAATTTCAGAAGAAACCACGTGATTTTAAAAACTACTCAAGATATCAGAGCGAAGTATTTTCACGGAAAACATCTAACAACATGTTGCAAGCGGATGATTTCGGTTCATGACATCGACCCCGAGTCCCTCCGAAGGTTTTTTGCGGGCTACCAGTGGCCGCCGCCGTGGAGTGGCGTAACCAGGACGTCACTGTTCTGGGAGCTTCCAGAAGGGGGCTAGGGTGTATAGGTATGACGGACGCTAGCCCCTCCGATGCAGTGAAGTGAAGAGGGCGAGTGACCCCTTGGTGAGCGATAGTGGTCGACGAGAGACGGGCGTCATGTGCGGAGACTGGTGTATCGGGGACTGTGCTGTGGTGACAGACTAGCGAGCCGTGCGAGGCAGTGTGATGGGACAAGGGTGCGAGGTAAGAGGCGAGCAGCAGGGAGATCCACTGTTTAACCGAGCTCCAGTGGGGGGAGTCAACTGTGGACTGAACAAAGGAGTAATTTATTTGTGTGGATACATTTTAAGTGTGTAGTTTATTATAGAGTAAATATTAGTAATAAATAAAACTGTGTACATTTAATTGGACTGTCCTTTACGAACCTGTTTTCCCACACGACAAAACATACCCCATCGAATTCTATCAAATTGTTCAGATCATATTATTTATTTTTTATATATATTCTACTCATTTTATGCACGATGCGATTTTTCCTTTCCTCTTAAACCCAGTAGCCATCCATGTGGTATACTGTGTGCATGGCCACTTCCTGGGCGAAACAATGCGAGAACTTCCGAGCGACTCGTAACCGTTCCCGAATTCTCTCGCGGTCGACAACCGAGTATTACTTCTTTACGTCTTTAATCTGAGCCACATTATTCATCAGGAAGTTTGTACATCTACTTATATTTCTAACAGTGATATAGAAAAGGCACCACTGTTTGCTTGGAAGCCTGTTGGTAGTGTCGTGTAACCTGTAAAATGGATGGATTTCCCAGACCAGTTTCCTTTCGGTCTCTCGCGCGACGTAATCGATCCCCCCACGCGACAGGGAGGTCGCGACATTGCACCAGCAAACACGCCGGATCTTACTCTTCCCGTCAGGGGTGTATGTGTGTCAGTGAGGCGGGATGATAAGCGCGACGCTCGCTGGTGCTTCTAGCGTAGTATAGCCTCTAAGCGCAAGGCTCTGAACTGACACGCAGTCTTCTCGTCGTCACAGGATAACTGTGAAATTTGAGCGGTGACCGTAACATTATATTGCGGAGAAATGAAGATAAAGGTGTAATGCAAGTCCCTTAAGCGCTTTTGAGAATCTGTACCGGTTGTTTTACGTCTAAAATTACTCTGAAAACAAGAGTTTTAGCCATTTTCACCTTTCTAAAAATACAGTTTAAAAACTTAATCCGAAATCTAAAATACTTTTCGGCCCTCAGCGAACTCTTAAATGCTTTTCGTAAGCAGACCCCACTCGGATATCGTGAGTAGTTTTAAAATCGCGTTGTTTTTCCTGAAGCTCTGCGCACCGTATGTGTGCTCAGGTAGGCGGAGCCCTTAACCTGCCTGCTTTAAAAGCATTACAATTCAACCCTCGCACTAGTAAGTACAGGGTTTCCCCCGTGTCCACATGGAAGTTCTACAACATCAAAATAAATATTTATACTTTCAGTTTGCCGCGATACTCGTTTTAAAAGAAAAAAAAATCTTTTTACTATTATTTCGATGAAAACCATTAGTTGTGAAGTTATAACTGATATATTTTATTATCTATTCTAGGTCTAAAAAATTTAATATGGCTGTCCAGATGACCAACAAGATGGTGGACGCAAGGAATTTACTTAATGCTGCACTCTAGTGGGTAAAAATTTAATTTATATGGTGGCAGCGCACTCTAGCAGACGAAAACAAGTTGACGTGGCGGCCTTTAGCAGAACAGGAAAAAAAAAAAAACAATATGGTGTTGTGCTGCAGATTTTAAATAATAGGCACAAATTTATTTTTCACCTAAATTTATGGAAGTTCCAGAACATGGGTCCATCTTAGCTAGCATACCTAGGTATAGAGTTAAGATAAGGGAGTAAGTCAAGAGTACAATCGCTGCCATGGCTGGCCTATCACCGAACAAGCACGCGATGCAAGGGAAATTCCCTGCATGGCTAGGCGTATAGGCTGCGGCCCGAGACGCACTTAAAGGGGGAAGTTTCCTATATTATTTTGCTTCTTATATCTCGTGTTTTTGCACATGATTTTAAATAAATTCATCATATACCATTTTATATGATTTTTTAAAAAAAGGTTTTCTACTAAACAAGCCCTTATTAAATGTTTTTATGAAATTAATGGCAATTTGTTACGTCAATCGTAGTATTTTATGATAGAATTAAATATAGTAGTAGGCTATGCAATTTATTTTATTACCTAGGTATTTGTATGTAGCCTGCGTCTACAAAAACTTTATTTGTAGTATTTCATTCACTGAACAAAATAATTTTTTTTTTCGCGATACCATAGAAATCAGAATTTTTCAGGGTTCCGGGGAAAACTATTGTTTAATTGATTTAATGAATGATGTACTAAAAGACGAAGGCTACATACAAACGCATGATGGAAACTGTGTACTACATGATTTAATGCTTTCAGAACATGCTATGAATGACATAAAAATTCGCCATTAATTTAATAAAATACTTTTAATAAATACGGTAAGTACTTATTTGGTAGAAAAAACTTTTATAAAAAACTAGCTTCGCACGGGTGCGATCTACTAATGTGGCGTCATTTGGACTTAATTTATAATTACTTTTACGTATCAATCTCTCGTAATGTCCAGTGTTTTCAAAAGTTATACGTATAACACGTACTGCCCATAGCTAAATTTATTTGGATAAGGTCTAATCGTTCAAAATAGCGTAGCAAGTAACTCAATATGTTTTAAACAATTTTTTAAGAAATATTTCTGGTCAATCTTAGAAAATAGACATAAGCTATCGCGGACATTTGAGCAGTCGTTTTTAAGATCTACAATTCTGCCACGCATTAATTTGATGCATCAGTCATGTGTAAGACAGCGGTAGCCATGTAAGTTCCCTTAAAGCATCATTCTCCGACTTGACTACAAAACAAGAGGATATTTCACTATATTCAAATTAAAAATGATTGTTTTATTCACAGAAACATTACGGAAGGAATTCTCTAAATGACGGTGAAAACCGCATAAAAATTCATTGTGTAGTTTAAAAAGAAGCAAGCGAATAGACAGACAGACGCAAATAGAGACCTTGGTTTATACTATTTAGAGATTAAATAAGGTTATATTATGAATTTATTTAAAAACATTGTAAAATACGAAAAATATTGAAACAAAATAATTTATGATACCAACAACCCTCCTAAACACAATGCACTTTAGCTTGTTGTTGGGCTAGGACTAATACTAGACAGCTGTATACTAAAAACACAGGCAGGGTCTGAAAATATACGCTATACGCAAGACATTTCACTACAATAATAGTTTAAAAATAATTAAATAAAGTGTTTTGCTAATCAGTTTACCAGCACTAATAAATCGTATATTACTCTCAGAAGGTTGTTTAAAAAAAATTATTTCAAAATTTTATATGATATTTAATACCATCCTGTAATTTTCATTTATGATCATCATTTGAATTGCCCAATTAATAAGAAATTAGATATTGAAAAGTGGTTTAATGTTTAGTTAAGTATAGTGTTAAAAAATATATATATTTAGGTAAAATTTTGCTTCTGGTAGTAATAATAAGTATTGACAATTTAGTAAAAATTTTAACAGATTTTTTTAAAATACATTTGATTCGATGGAGTCATTGAAGTTATTTTGGGGCATATAAATTGAATGTATATGTATAAAATTAATTTCTCTTAAACTCGAAAAGAGATTCAAAGGGTTGAATTTCTCGATTAATATTTGATGTTATTCACAGTTGAAAAGAATAATCGTTAATACATCTTGTACATAAATTTATTAGAATTCATATATATATAATTACCCGTCATTGAATTTATATCACTAATAAAATGTTGCTGTTTGATAAACAACTACAAACGCAAAATGTTTCGCAAACCATATCGTCGCAAGAGTAGGGTTTACTTACTGCTATTCCATAAAGAGTTTAAAGAACTGAATTATTGCCTTTTATCTACTTATTTGTTGTAATGAGAACCGACAAATTTTTGTATGTACAATACATTAAATTTACAAACTTGATTTATTCGTGACATTTTCTCTTCCACGACAAATGTTTGTTCTTGGATCTAGACCAACTAAGGTCCTTATACAATTTTACTGTTAAGGGCATTGATTTACAGAGCTAAAAGTTTCACACGTTTGTTTTAAAACGTACATGACAATGGAGAAACTCTAAAAGTATAGTTGAATATTATTTACAAAGAAATTATATATTATTATAATTTTGGGCAAAAAACGCGAGTCTCAAATTATTTCATTTTAAATCGAAAATAATAAAAAAATCTGTTAAAGCCATGTGTGTAGCTCTCAAATTTATGTTACGTGTAGAGTTTGAAGAAATGTCGTAAAAGACAAGGAATCGAATAACGCCATTTTGGTTTAAATCGGTTTTTTGGATAAAACATTGAGGTATTGTATAGTTTCCAAACCTGGCATTATTATATTATAGTTCCTACATTAGAGAATGTCTGGATTCAATAGTTTCTGGTTGCTACAAATATATCTGACTAGGATAGACTCAACGTTTAGTAGTCTAATTAATACATTTTTCGGAATGATAACAACTGTAAAAATTCTGCTAACAGACACTATGTTATGTTTTTTTTATTTAAATCCCTCATGAGTGTGTGATCTGCTTTAACAAAGGGAAATTTTTAAATAATAAAAATGAAAAAAATAACCGTAATAATGTAAAAGAAATCGTGTGAAGCCAATATGGTGTCTTTTTGGTTTTTATATCTTACAATTAATCCTAAACAAACCATTGAATTTATCTACGGTTTGGCTAGTTCAAACATGACTCTAAATTGTAAGAGGAGTTTTCAAACTTTTTTTTTTAAAAGCAAGGCTTGCGGACCGTTAGTTGTGATCTCGACACGAAAGAGAGAGAGAGAGAGAGATAGATAGAGAGAGAGAGAGAGAGAGTTTGGGTTGCCCCTCACGGACGCGCCCAACTAAATTTGCTGCCAGTTTCGTGACGGTTCTCCTGTTTAAAAATGCGGAACGCAACCTCCGCCAAACACCGTCCGCAGGTTCCTCGCGCTGTACTCCGTCCGTTGGCGTCGGCTCCATTGCCCATGTGCGGGCGGAGGAATGCCCTTAATTAAGGTCACGGAGTCTACCTGGAGCTGCGTCGCGTTTCCGAGCCTCGGGTGTGAGGGAAGTGTAGACCTTAACACGCGCACACCCTCAACATTTAAAAAAAATAATTACCATAAACAAAAAGGTGTCTTCATGTTGGAAATACACTTATAATTAGGGGGGGGGGAGGCATTTTCCGCTAAAAGATCTGAGCACTTATTAAACTGCAACAAGTTACACCCGCAACTGTGGCACTGTGATTGGGGGGCCGTCTGCGAGAGAAGTCGTTGCCTTAATTGACCGGGCCACTCAGGACGCCTTTACTTCCACACTGAATCACTGTGATTGGTAGAGACCTGCCAAAATTCGCGGTTTCGATGGCCTTGAGAATAGACTGCACAGATTGCACATACCCCTGTACACTCGGGGCAAATAACGCAAGTTCATTGGCTGCCGACTTGTAAGTCGTCTCAGCTGGTTTGCCTGTGATTCGATCCTTCTTTGATTGAGGGTTTATAACTGGTTGAGATTCGTCCAGATGAACAGTAAGCCAATAGCAAAATTATCTAAGAGGTATATGTGTTTGAATTCTAGCCTATCACCGAATGAATCCGCGAATTTTGCAGGTCTCTAGTGATTGGTGTTGTTACAATCGATATAAAAGGAAATAAACTACCCAATCACGAAACACAGATGATGCTACAGTGTTTTAACTTTCAACTGGTCTCGGAATATTTTCGCGAAATATGCATGCCCCTATTTATAATACGAAAATCCAACACGAATTCAAAGTAGAATTTCTTTAAATATTTCCGCGCGTGATAAATATGCGAAAATTGCGTTTTCAACTAAATTTATGGACGCGAATCACACGTGTTTCCGCAACCGCCCGCCACTAAGATTCACTGCTGGAGCAGCTAAGTCGACTTTCGAATCATCCCATTTGCAGACCGAAATTTTAAACTATTAAATGAAACGGCTACGATGAAAGAGAAAAAAAAACCTTGTTAACCCCGACTTTGGACCTGATTTTCGTCAAGGATTTTTATTAACATTCATGAAACAGTTGATACTATAAAGATTTACCTTTGGCTTTGTGAACTTTGGTTCATACCATCTGCTGCAGATGGCAGATCCGTGGCTACACATTTCCGTTCCCTGCCCACTTATATTCTGTTCACGAACTTACTCCTACGAAATGCCTTATACTGAGAGCTAAGATGTTACACACATAAAAAAAGGTAATGTTTTCAAACATGAAATGAAAGTTAATAAAGTATCCATTGTCAAAAACTGTTTCATGTTATTTCTTATTTGTCTCAAAATTTGATGCTTCTCAAAAACAGTACCAATGGTATTATATCCTTACGTCCACTGTTTTACTGTCTACGGTGTTTTTAAACATCTTCTTGTGATTGCCAGTGCTCGTTACCAAACATCATGTGTTGCTTCTGCAGGTGAAAATTCGGGGAAAGGAGAAAGCAGTACTTTTGAAAACGGTCAAATTTGAGATAAGTTAAAATTCAGTTACTACATGTGAGATTAGCCCTCTAAATATTTTAATTTTCCTATGAAATTAACTTTCCTGTAACACATATGGACTCTCGGGAAATATATTTACCACTAGTAATCAATTCCTACACCCATAAATACTTAAAGTAAATTCCTAAAACAACTTTTCATCGAGTAGTACGTATATCGAATCGTCAAATTGACTCTACGTTATGGAAACTGAAAACTTAAGTTATTATAAAATCATCAGTCAGGCAGCGTACGTAATACGGACGCACGGGCGGAATGCACGGATACACGCGCAGAATTATATTTTTATGCCACATTTTAGCATCCCATTAAAGGAAATTATCTCAGAAAATGTCTCAGTATGTTATTTATAACTTCGAAGTAATTTCTTTTTGCGTGAATGTGCAATTTTTAACTACTTATAGATTCAGGTTCATTAATTATTCTTTTCGAAGCAAGAATTTATCGTATGTAGGCTATATAGGCAACTAAAAATATATGACACAACAAATTATAATTGCTATTTGTGTGGTTTGGCGTGTTTGATTAAATGTTTTTTTTTTTTTAACATTCTTTATGTACATTGTAAAATTCTTAAGTTTAATGTACAAATAGTTAGACAAAGGAAATAATGAACAAAACCTAAAACACATAATTATTATTAATTATATTCATATGATTCCAATAAACGTTTTTAAATACGTTTAAATACAAATTTTTTTAAATTGTTGTGGTTTCAGTATTAAAGTACTTAAAATTTAAAATGTTCAAAATGTATAATGTTAACCACCAGTAAAGTTAATTATCTTTCAGAAAAAATATGTTTCATATGGAGTTTTTATTTTAACTATTTCTTACCGCAACGGGGAAAAAAAACTGTACAGACTAATTAATTCTTAATTAAAATAATTTTGTGTGCATCAAATAATTGTAAGTTTGTATAAACACAGTTACCTCCAAATATTCTTGTAATCTTGTTGCTTTATTGCAACAATGTTACAGAGTGATTTTTTTAAAAAATTTAAATCGGGACGATATCTTGGATATCGTATTACCACGTCAGCAAAATCATAAATGTTACTTTAGTAAGAAAATACTTTGAAGACAATGCTGTCTATTATAACCACTGAATACTTTGTAATACTTTTTTTTAAAGAAATGAATGACTGTTTTGTACATACAATTCAGTGAGAAATTTGATTGAATGTGTGAGTTTGTTTAAATCTCTGAGAAAAACGGTTAACACGTAGTAAATAAAAGAACGTAGGATACACGAGATTAATAAACTGTAAACGAAATTATGTAATCTTACACAAGAAAATATGTGGTAGAAGAGTCTTCCATGACGTTAGTGTAATTTTACTACTACACCTTTTGGTGAAGTTTTTTTTACATTTTCGCTCATGTAAAATACTATCAAAAGTGTAAAAGTACAGCTGCAAATATGCAGTATATATTTGTGTGTTTATGCTCTGTGTTATAGAAATTTACATATGCACGCATGTGGAAATCACCACAACTTTCACTTATATAACTGCATAATTTAGTAAATCTACGGAAACGATGAAAACAATTCTAATTTTTACTACTTATAAAAATATAACTCATATGTTTTTTTGCTAATGTCTATAAATAGACAGTGTGTACTTACGGGATTGTGTACTTTGTACACACTGTGTACTTTTAATGTTATCACCTTAAAATAATTAACTAAACACTTTAAATAATCTGAATGATAGAGTAGCACCGAAACCATGACAGTCAAGCATGTTGACTTCT
This sequence comes from Bacillus rossius redtenbacheri, assembly GCF_032445375.1. Taxonomy (NCBI): domain Eukaryota; kingdom Metazoa; phylum Arthropoda; class Insecta; order Phasmatodea; family Bacillidae; genus Bacillus; species Bacillus rossius. The sequence continues at coordinate 30,617,703 of NC_086338.1, read as the reverse complement.
CGTCCATTGTACACACTAATAATATATGAAGGAATAAGAATACCACTTCATATCACCGTGTTGAACAAGTTTTATAAAATAAATAACCCAACGCGAATTAAATAGGTTTTCTATCGATATTTATATCCATTTAATAAGCTTTTTGCACGTTGTGAATTTAATCTGACAAATATTGTGTACGTTTGCAATGTAGTAAGTAGAATTTTAAAAAAATAGCTCGTTTAATAATTTGCTAATTTTTGTCGCATATTCATCCAAATATGTACGTTGTTTAACACGTGAGCCATTGAAATTTAAGAATTATATTAGCGTATTTTTTATTTTTTATCCCCAGTGATCTACCTTGGTTTAATGTAATGAGAGAGAGAAAAGTAACTATCGCCTTTAAGCACAATGCGTGCAGTGCGCCTACATAGACCCACGCGTGGGGTTGGTCGCCTTCACATTAAGCTCAATGTGAGCAGGAAAGAAGGAATAATAAAAGTTAAAACGAGTCGAGGACAGGTGCACTGTGGACTCTAACGTGGGAAAGTTTTTCGCTCGGCAATTACGGCTAGTACTTTTCTCCGCCTCGCAGCTTTCGCTCGTTACACACGAAGTGAGCTTACGTAATTTTCCTTCTGGAACAAGGCTTCGTTTGGGTAGCTAACTCTTGTGACAGTAGTAAAAGGTCTATGAAACCTTTTTATGACTCCAGCTTTGCACTGAAGTATCGTAAAGGATGTTCCAAAAATTCATGGCACGTATTCGTGGTGACAGAACGCAACTAGACAAGCACAAGTCAACACGACAATGTTAGCTCGGAACTTAACCGTTGAAGCGATTGAGCATTCAATTATTAGCTTTCCCATGGTGTAAAAGAATTGGTTGTCTGTAAAGTCGGTTTACGGACGATTGTTTAACGTGACAACGTCATAACAAAACATTGATGAAACGATTGCATAATTTTATGAATAAAAATGAATCATTTTTATTGAATTGTCACTATTTTGTATGGATACAAAGAATGCGTGAAATTAAATCTACAATTTAATTGATATATTTACTTTTATTTGCACTCATTAATTCAAATATGTTTATTACTTTAACGAAGAGATTATTCTAACTATAACTTTTATACATGTCTGCTATTTAACTTCTTCCAATCTGTGTTATTCTGTTAAGGATAGGACGATGATAGGAAAAGTAGGAAACGAATGGGAGTGTTTCAAGTTTAATGTGCCTCGAAGAGGTCAAATCGATGGTTGTTCCAATCGAGTGGAAGAGAGATAGATGCGGCGCAAGCGTACAATGAGCGTAACGGGACTCAGCGTAACGGGACAATGTGCGTAACGGGACACTTTTTAGTGCGTGCAGCCGGCGTTTATCGATTTATTAGACGTTGTCGCGTCAAAAAACGTATTTTTCTTGTAGTATCACAAACTCTTTCCGAAGGGATCTTTTTGTGAAAGTAGAGAATTTTTTTTCCCCCCGTGTGAAGGAGACGCATATCATTGGCAGCAGTGTTGAGGACTGCCAGAGTCGGGACGAGCTGCGTGACGCGCACTGTACATACGGTCTCATCGCGGGGGTGACGTCACCGCGATGAGACGGGACGTCAGGAGTTGAACCACCCGACTGGTGCCCCTGGAACTACTCCAGCTGGCACTCATCAATGAGGGGGGGGGGGGGGGGGAGGGAGTGTGAACTGGCCTGTGTCTGGTGACCTAGCGGTCTCTGCTTGACGCGCGTTCATCAAGGAGAAACCTCAGATGCACTTGCCAACGGGGGAGACAGTGCCTTACAGCATTTAGGAGTAGAAGCCTAAGCTGATCTATTGAATGAAAAAAAAAAAAAATGGGTTGTCTGTAAAGTCGGTTTACGGACGATAGTTTAAAGTGACAACGTCATAACAAAACATTGATGAAATTATTGCATTCTTTTATGAATAAAATTGAATCTTTTTTATTGAATTATCACTATTTTTTATGAATACAAAGAACGAGTAAAATGAGTTCTACAATTTAATTGATAAATATACTTTTATTTGCACTCATTAATTCAAATATGTTTATTACTTTAACGAAGAGATTATTTTAACTATAACTTTTATACATGTTTGCTATTTCACTTTTTCCAATCTATGTTATTCTGTTAAGGATAGGACGATGATAGGAAAGTAGGAAACGAATGGGAGTGTTTCAAGTTTAATGTGCCTCGAAAAAATCAAATCGACGGTTGTTCCAAACGAGTGGAAGAGAGATAGATGCGGCGCAAGCGTACAATGAGCGTAACGGGACACAGCGTAACGGGACAATGTGCATAACGGGACACTTTCTTGTGTGTGCAGCCGGCGTTCATAGATTTATTATACGTTGTCACGTCAAAAAATACAGATGTGCGTTGATGTTTTTTTAAAAAAAAAATCAATAGGGTAAAAAATCCGTATAGTGTGAACTACTAGAAAACTGGACACACTACACTAGAATAAAAAACCGACATTAAACAATAGACTCTGAGCGAAATAAAAAAAACCCCGCAAAGCAGTAATGCAACACAATCAAAAGGAGGTATTCATTAAAAAAAAATCGACGCAAGTGGCTCAATTGGCGTAGGATTACAGAACGCACCGAACCATAGAATGCCGGATTAAAAACCCTTACTTTAATGCATGGAGATTAATAAATAACCCTTCGTTTATTCAAGGTGGATTCTGCGTTGAAAAGTAAGTAAATTTTATTTAAAACAAACATTCACGTAAGCCTCGAACGTAATTTTTTTTTTCGAATTAACTTCTTTGGAACTCGCGCAGGCTAAGTTGGCGTAGGAAAAGGGAGATGTTGGAGGTGGAAAAGGGCGAAGTTGGTGGTGGAAAAGGGCGAAGTTGGTGGTGGAAAAGGACGAAGCTGGTGGTGGAAAAGGGCGAAGTTGGTGGTGGAAAAGGACGAAGCTGGTGGTGGAAAAGGGCGAAGTTGGTGGTGGAAAAGGGCGAATATGTGGTGGAAAAGGGCGAAGTTGGTGGTGGAAAAGGACGAAGCTGGTGGTGGAAAAGAGCGAAGTTGGTGGTGGAAAAGAGCGAAGTTGGTGGTGGAAAAGGGCGAAGCTGGTGGTGGAAAAGGGCGAAGCTGGTGGTGGAAAAGAGCGAAGTTGGTGGTGGAAAAGAGCGAAGTTGGTGGTGGAAAAGAGCGAAGTTGTTGGTGGAAAAGGGCGAAGCTGGCAGTGGAAAAGAGTGAGCTCGGATAGAACGTCTGTCTGGGAAGTACTTGCAGCAGGACAGGGCATTTCTCGCGTCATTAATTTTAATAGACTCTTCACAGCGCTGCCGTGACGTCACTTGGGCGCCTCGTTAGAGGTGTCGATGAGGTCAGAGAAGGATGGCCTCCACAGAGAGCTGCTTCTCCTCTGAAGGAATATTTCCGTAATCAGAGTTGATAAGGAGGGAGGGATGGCAGGGGAATTCGAACACGCAAACTCTCGTTTTTCTCGAAATACTTAACGAATCATTTTTACGTCGACGGAGGAAATAATCATGACAGAAGACAGCTGGATTTCACTAAAAATATTTATGTCAAGATATTTTAAAAAATGTTACATATTTTTAATTGTTTAATTTAATTAAATTTGTACGATCTCGTCTCGTACAAAAACATTACTATTGATTAATTATTTTCCGACAGTGACACTCGAACACAATACGCAATTTATTTCGTTAATATCGACTTTTTAAGGCGTTATATCTAAAGTACGTTAAGTTAAAACATCTGACAAGGCTGTAAAAGTAATTTTTTTTCCCCCCACTGTGGTTCAACGTAGACATCCCGAGAGTCCTGCGATCGACTTTTATAACAGTTGCGCGCATGCGCAGTCACGCACTAATTTATATACAAAAAGTTAATCTAACAGTGCAGAAGTCATTAGATGAAATAACTATAAACTTGAATGCACAATAACTCGGTTAAAACTCTGTAAACTCAGCCAATAATTTGTATTTGGCTTGAAAATACAAGTTGACTACATTAACGTTTAATAAAATTATCATGAAGAATTTTATTTGTCTCACGTCACCACCGAGGGATTAATATGCATTACAAAATTTTGCACCACACCCTAAAATAAATATTGTTGCTAAACAATATTACTGAAATAGTTTGAACACCAATTAAATTAAAACACGAAATAAAAAAATGAGGTAGGACGATTGACAAGGTAAAATAAAATACCTGTTTACTTCAACTTACCACAACAATTGACTTCATGAGTATATGAACTTATGAATCTACTAATTAGATCAGTAGTTACTCACGATGAATGATAAAACTTACAAAATTAAAATAACGTGTTTTGCGGGAAACCAATAATAAAGTTATGTTGAAGAAACTAGTGAAAGACACCTAATCAACTTTGGAATAAATGTGAGTTGTGGTTTGGATAAATGTTGAACCTTTAAAGAAAAAAATAGTTAAATTTAAATAAAAAGAATAAAATAAATATGTTGTGTAGGCACATAAAAATAGCCGATACAACAATGGATAGGGGAAAGAAACAATATTGATTATACCTAGTTCAAAATAGCACAAGAAATGAATAGCATTGCAAAATGAAATGTAGCAAATAAGTAAACTTAATTATTAAGGTAATAGAAAAAAATCTCTACTTTAAAATTTGTGAAAATATGTAATTCTTTACTACGAATGATCATCTCAAACTTGGTTTATAAAGTGTACAAAATCCTGTATGTAACTGAAAATGAAACTCATCAAATAAAAGTACGACTTTTTATGTATTTAATCCTACCGTTTGTTTAAGCGTTTGCAAGATACAGCGTACGCAATATAAAATATTGTCCAATTTATAGCGTAAATAAAAATAATAAGTCTTAACATAAATACCGCTATCCAAACATACGTCTGTTTAGCTTTATATGTTTGGTTATTAGGGGGGAAAAAACAAACAAAGTGTTTGCTGTATTTTAGTTTTACCGTAACGTTTACTGCCGCCGAGCAGGTTGAAGCTTAAGAATTACTGTCTTCAACGTCTTTATTTATGAAGGGGCATTGTTTAAAGGATGAAAACGCGCGCGTGAGCATGAAAGTTGAGTTAATCTCCGGCGGGGCGTCTGGGGGCGCTCTGTGCCCCCTTTTTGGACAGCCGAGAGAACACTTGGCGTGGCCGACAGTGCATTGTCGTGCTGGCTGCTCCCGCGAGGGGAAGGCACAGAAACACAAACGCCGACTTCAGGGGTGATTAATGCGAGCGGGGGTTGAGGACACAAAAGGACCCAGAGCGTCCGGAAAGAAAAAAAAAAGATGGCCCGTAGGGGAGCAAGGATGCACAAGGACCGATGCAAAGAAAAAAAAAGGAAATAAAAGATAATTCTCAGGTGGTGGTGGTGGTTGGCTGAAAAGTGTACGCCACTTCGCCCTGTTTGTTCATTTCAAACGCTAGAGTGCCTCTCGTCCTTGTTGAAAGGCAAAGACGGCGGAATCGAGTGCGCGACAGCGAAAGAGAAAAAAAACAAAATGATAACGTGTTGCGTCAAGATTTCAGGGCATTATTTCATATTCAGGTTAAAACACCGTTTAACGAGTATATACCGTTTGAATGACTCTTCTTTCAATAAATTAAATTAAATTTTACTTTTTTTTTTTACATAATTTTGCGTAATTAGAAGTGAAAATTACGTTTTAAATTTTAAGGGGTTTGCAATTAAGGACAATTAAAGGCATTACAATGCCGAAACGTTTTACTTAAGGCAGTGTTTCTGTCTAGAAAATACACAATAATTTAAGAATACACGTGTACGCTCCCAATACGTTAAAAATATAATTTTGGCAGGCGATAATGCAAAAAAGCATGCAGTAAAAGTATTATTTTTTTTTGTGAAAGTTAAGCCATTCACATGTTTAGAAAAGTTTAGCTACAGTTGAACGTAAATATGAAACAACTAGCGACCCGCCCCGGCTTCGCACGGGTGAAATGCTGATACTAAATATACTACAGAATGTCTTTATATACAACGTAGATAAAAACGCTATTTATATGCACATGCCGCCGGCCCCCCGGCCGGTACCGCCGCAACCGCTATGTCCCTGCATTTTAAATCTGTAATATCTTCGAAAATATTCATTTAAATTACATGCTATACAGAGCCATATTGATATATATTAAATGCACGATGTATTTAAGGCACTTAATTGGATAAGTATTAATGCTATATTGCTTAAAATCGCTTCGTAAATAAGCCATTATTTCTCGTAAAAAGTAAAGGATAAAAAATGGTTATGGTGGGTTATCCCTAAGAGATAGACATATACCATCGCGGACTTTTTTGTAGACCTTTTTAAGGTGTACAATACTGTAGTACATTATTTTGATCTATCTCGTAGGGTTCAGCCAGCGTTTGCAATGTAAGCGCAAAAAAATATGTGTTTATTTACGACATCACATTATAAACCTCTAGAATTATCAGTGTTTCTCTACTATATTATGGAAGTATTGTACATATAAACCTTCCTCTTGAATCATTCTATATATTAAAAAAAACTGCATCAAAATCCGTTGCGTAGTTTTAAAGATCTAAGCATACATAGGGACAGAGACAGAAGGAAGCGACTTTGTTTTACACTATGTAGTAGTGATGATGACCTGACACGGGAGGTATACCCTTAATTATCTTGAGTTTAAAGTCGCGAAGTTTTGCATAAGTGGAGGAAGGGACTGCGTTGAAGAATGGTCTTCGAACATTTGGTGAACCACCTGTTCAATAATAATTCCTGGATAAATTTGAAAACATGTGTCGGTTTCTCTAGTACGTTTCCCAGCTGTGAAAACATCCAGGATCGATTATATGTGCCACTGTTCGCCTGTCGCTTTCATAGTAACAACACGCTCAATTACGTATTTGTGACGTCACTTCCAGACTTCCTGGAACTTAAACGGCAGACATTCATTGTTCCAATCTGATGTTAGCCATCACACGACTTCGCAGAACTGCTTGTCTAGTTCGTAAATATCGAGCTACACTTCTTCATACGCACTTGCCTTACCCAGTGTGGGCGACTAGGACCCCAATATTTTAACGTCTTACTTTTTTTTAATGGCTCTTTACTAACTGGGCTAATTTATCAGGGAAGAAATTGGTTTTTATGAATACATTGCTTTTAAAAACAAATCATAATATGTGAAATCGAGAAGCATGTAATAATTTAGACTGCATCGTATATATTTGAATTTTAATAACGTTGCACTACATTTTAAGCAACAAGAATTAAATTGTATTAATAAGTTTTAAAATATTAACACGTTATTTGGTGTAAAGTTATCATATCTTGTGTATTAATATAGGACTGATGAGAACAGCTGAAGTGGAGAGGGTGAGTGACCCCTTGGTGAAGCGGCGGACTTTGGTGCGGTGCGGATATTGGTGCATTGGGGACCAAAGCATCCCGGTGTTGTATGTGTGAGGAGTGCGAGGCAGTGTGTTGGGACTGAGGTGTGTGGTAAGACACGAGCAATAGAGAGAACCACTGTCAAGCTTAGCTTCAGTGGGGGGAGTAAATTGTAGACTTAACGAAATATCGAATAATTTGATATTAGAAAATTAAGTTGTTATAACTTAACGAATAGTGAAAATATTAGGTAATAAAACTATTTAATTAACTGGGCTATCCTTTCCGGACTTGTTTACCCGTAAAAAAATATTTTTATACCATAGCTACTATTACAAGTTATATAATTTTTAAATCATACTATTTATTTTTATTTCTAAGACATAAAATAGTGTCTACTGACAGTTTTGCTACAGTGTTAGACATTATGAAAGGAGGGAAAAATTCAATGCTTAACACCAATTATTATTTCATAGAAGCCAACAATTTTAGTATTAAATGATATAAAAATTGCTGACAAAAATGGTTGAAACGATAATGACATCTTTAAGTTACGTTTTCTTAGAAGTAATGATGTTCTTGGTGAAAAACAACAAAGTATTTATAAAATTTTCATTTAAAATTTTCCTATTAAATACAATTTTTTGATACATTTACAAATTGAATACATCACAAAGGTATGTTTAAAACTGTTGTGTGGCATATATCTGGCAAACAGAGCACACTGGAAAAAAAAAGGACAGCGGTAATGGCGAAAATCGTGCTTTGGAAAGAGAGAGTAAATGTCCATGGAAATGCACACTGCAAACTAACATGGAGTTAGGAATTGTCATGAGACGGCGTGCTGTGACGTTGTTGGTCACTTTTTAACCTCAACATCGCCATAACGTTCCGCCCAAAACATTGTGTAAACGATGGTTTACCACTTTTGATTATGTTAAGTAAGTATAAATTAGAATCTCCATCGTTAAAAAAAGTAATTTTTATTTAAAAAAATCATTTTAAACTGTTTCCACACCGTAAACACTACACTTCATCCAATGTTTTGGGCGTCTAACCAATATGGCGGAACAATTAACTGAAGGGGAGGAAAAGAAGACTTGACACACTCACCATGTTACCATGCGGACATGGCCAACCCCCATTCATGGCCAACGTCCATTCATTACGTGAGGCAATTTTAGCTATTTTTCAAACCCCCTCCTCCCTTGGAGAGATTTCAAAAGATTTGGCTCGACCCCCCTCCTAACCCCCTAATCACACGTGAGATTATTCAAAGTGCGTATTTTTTGGGTGTAAATATGTTAATTTGTGCTTTATTGCTTTGGATTTATAAAAAAAACCATAATCTGCAAAATTATTTTTGTTTGAGACAACTATTTAAGATAGTACGTAGTCTAGAATCACAGTTTTGGTGAAGAAACATGTTTTACTTAATTTAACCCCGTTTAGATCGCAATTTTATGCTTTTTCTTGCAGGAATAAAAAACCGTGATATTTGCCGAACCCCACACGTGAGATAGGTAGGGACCGGAAAAATTCGCGGATTCATTTCACGATATGCTACAATCCAAACAACTGTACATTTATATTGCTTCTGTGATTGGCTTACAGTTTATCTGAAGGACTTTTAGCCAATGGGGAAACCTTCAACCAAAAAAGTATGGAATCGCAAGCGCCCCAGTTGACAAGTGTCACGAGTCAATAGCCAATGAGTAAGTGGGATTTGCCTGAGTATGTAGAGGGTTGTAGAGTATATCCTAGAGGTCATCGAAAACGCGAATTTTTCCAGTCTCTAGAGATAGAGTGGGATTCGTCTCGACTCTCTTTCTCTCTCCCCCCCCCCCATACACGCCTCACGTAATAAATGGACGCCCCCCAAGCTCCATTGCGTGCGCGCACCGCATACGGCGCTACTCACCTCAACCTCGTCCAGGAAAAACGGGCCATCGATGTCGTACTCCATTTCTGGTCCACCGACGCGGCGACAAGTGGAGCACGATATGAGACGGTTTTTTTTTTTGCCACACTTCGGCGATGAACCCCTCCCCTCCTCCCAAAAAGAAGAAGTGTCGCAGCTGCGCTTCGTAGTATGCACACGAGGTCACGTCTATCTGCCCACTCACCCGAGAGCGAACTTCAATCGACGCTCTGCTTCTTCTTTTTTTTTTTCCTCCGAAGAGTCAGAGTTCAGGTTCACGACTGATGTTCTTCTCGGGACGTAATCACTTAGTGCGCGCTGCACGAGTTGATTTATACTGGGTCGTTTCGTCGGTACACTTGATTATCCAAAGCTGTCTCCTACTGCTGCTATGTATGATAAAACTTCTTATTCAGTTGGTCGTCATGTTGTTCCAGGAAAGTTAATGAATTACGTGACAGATAGTTTTTGGCCTTCCCTCTATAGTTCTACGTAATTCACAAGTGGCGTTGACTTCAGGTTTTGTCATACGGGAAACGAGGATAACCTACAAAACCTACAAAACACCTGAGTCGCTGAATAATCTTGTCGGTAAAAGACCTGCGGAATTCGTGGGATTACTTGGAGACAGGGTGCTCGTAAAGTTCGAGTCTCTCCCGGGAGTTCCTGGGACCGAACCCGTGACCCTCACCGCGCGATTTCGACGCGTCAGCGATCACGGACTGCCGCAGTTGCCTTCGTCGTCTTCTCCCGCCGCGCCGAGGGAGTGGTTCGAAAGAAAAATAAATCTAAATAAAAGGAGAGGGGATGGCTTCAGTTGCGCTCCGCTGTTTCTTCGATCAGCCACCCCCACGTCGTCTGAAGTTGCGCAATTTTCCCTCCGACGGTCGCGCGGTGAGACAACCCGACATGCGATGCTCCTCTCTGCGTCTTGCGCGCGCACACACACACATACACTAACAACAGAGTTCGCCCCACGACCGAGATTAATCGTTCACTTTACCCTCGACTGCGTTGACTCCACTAACCCTCC